>NC_089780.1:21015165-21090165 GCF_040412425.1 Macrobrachium rosenbergii
GCTCATCCACTCGATATATTTAAGCAAATGGAAGACCAAAACCTTTCCGCTCGACATCGCTATTTTACTATAGTTCCTGTAATAATATGTCCATTTTCTTCCCGTTACCTTTGTAGAAAACGACATAATTCTTTTAATGGTAAACAAAAGTATATCGAATATATGAATAATTTTCAAAGATTTTACAAGCCATTTTGTATCAAGATGAATATTTTCATCGTTTTGTCTGCAAATAACGAACGGAGTGTTAAATGAAAAAAATTAATCCATAGGTGAAGATCCGGGAGGGATTCAAGTCGCGTGATTTACGGGGAGAGAAAATGTTACAAATTTTTGACAGAGAGAATCATAGCCTAGGTCAAGGGATTGTAATTTCACATTAATATTGCATACATTGCATGAGATTTCTTAACTATGACGTGAATCATGCTGTGAAAGAGATATGTGATACTGCGATGGTTAGAAATAGGGACCATTTACAAATTTATCTAAAGAGGATATTGAAATTATAAAAGAAAATACCAAGAAAATATGGTACAACAGAGATAATATACTTAAGAAGGCACAGATAAAAGGGAAAATCGGATGAATAAGGGAAAAAAATAAAGGCAATAAAAATAGAACTGGCTAAGGAGCCGTTTCATAGGAAATCCTACTCAATTACTACTAATACACACCTACACTAAATAAGTGTCAAAATTCAAGGTGCTTAAACGTCTGTGAAGTGCTAGTTTTGCCTCTTTGACGTGTTAGTTTTGCCTCTTTTAGTATATTAACAGTTTTCATATATCAAAGGTATGTTCGTTTAACTTATTGATAGTAATCTGACTAAATTAGCCTAGTCTATCGGGTGTTTTTCAGACTGCTTATCATGAAATGTTAGCCTAGTCTATCGGCTGTTTTTCCGATTGCTTATCATGAAATGTGTATTGGCCTTCATTATGAGGGGAAATCTTTAATTTTTTATTGTTTTATAATACTTTGACACATACCAGTTCGATAATGCATGAGCTTAGTTGCACAGCCTATAACTCGCTAGGAAATCCACGAAAACATGCAATAAATGAATATGCAAAAGGCTACAATAAACGGTAAGGGGGAGATTGTTGGGAAACCGGGGTTTTTGGGTGGAGGAACGGACACTAAGGCATACCTCGTTAGCGAATTTTCGAAAAACGGTATTTTTGGGGGGCGTAATTTTCGTAAACATGAAGTGAATGAATATGTAAAGGGATCTAATAAACAGTAAGGGGGAGATTGTTGGGAAACTCGCGGTGTTTTGGGTGGCGGGAACGGACACAAAGGTGTAGCCTGCCCTTGACTTTCGCATTTCTTGAGTTGCTGACCCGCCACTCTGCATACAGGAGGCTGACCCGCCACTCTGCATACAGGAGGCTGACCCGCCACTCTGCATACAGGAGGCTGACCCGCCACTCTGCATACAGGAGGCTGACCCGCCACTCTGCATACAGGAGGCTGACCCGCCACTCTGCATACAGGAGGCTGACCCGCCACTCTGCATACAGGAGGCTGACCCACCACTCTGCATACAGGAGGCTAACCCGCCACTCTGCATACAGGAGGCTGACCCACCACTCTGCATACAGGAGGCAGACCCGCCACTCTGCATGCAAGAGGCTGACCCGCCACTGCATAAAAGAGGATGACCTGCCACTCTACATACAGGAGGCTGACCCGCCACTCTGCATACAGGAGGCTGACCCGCCACTCTGCATACAGGAGGCTGACCCGCCACTCTGCATACAGGAGGCTGACCCGCCACTCTGCATACAGGAGGCTGACCCGCCACTCTGCATACAGGAGGCTGACCCGCCACTCTGCATGCAAGAGGCTGACCCGCCACTGCATAAAAGAGGATGACCTGCCACTCTACATACAAGAGGCTGACCCGCCACTCTGCATACAGGAGGCTGACCTGCCACTGCATAAAAGAGGATGACCTGCCACTCTACATACAAGAGGCTGACCCGCCACTCTGCATACAGGAGGCTGACCCGCCACTGCATAAAAGAGGATGACCTGCCACTCTACATACAAGAGGCTGACCCGCCACTCTGCATACAGGAGGCTGACCTGCCACTGCATAAAAGAGGATGACCTGCCAGTCTACATACAAGAGGCTGACCCGCCACTCTGCATACAGGAGGCTGACCCGCCACTGCATAAAAGAGGATGACCTGCCAGTCTACATACAAGAGGCTGACCCGCCACTCTGCATACAGGAGGCTGACCCGCCACTGCATAAAAGAGGATGACCTGCCACTCTACATACAAGAGGTTGACCTGCCACTCGAAGTACGAAAGGCTGACCCGCCACTCTACATACAAGAGGCTGACCCGCCACTCTACGTACAGGAGGCTGACCCGCCACTGCATAAAAGAGGATGACCTGCCACTCTACATACAAGAGGCTGACCCGCCACTCGACGTACGAAAGGCTGACCCGCCACTCTACATACAAGAGGCTGACCCGCCACTCTACGTACAGGAGGCTGACCCACCACTGCATCAAGAGGATGGCCCACCACTCTACATACAAGAGGCTGACCCGCCACTCTGCATACAGGATGCTGACCCGCCACTGCATAAAAGAGGATGACCTGCCACTCTACATACAAGAGGCTGACCCGCCACTCGACGTACGAAAGGCTGACCCGCCACTCTACATACAAGAGGCTGACCCGCCACTCTACGTACAGGAGGCTGACCCACCACTGCATCAAGAGGATGGCCCACCACTCTACATACAAGAGGCTGACCCGCCACTCTATGTACAGAAGGCTGACCCGCTACTCTACATACAAGTGGCATAACAATCAGTAAGGCTACTCTAATGTACCATCGAAATGCCTGCGACCGTAACACCGCACAACGGCCATCGGAAAAACTAGTGGAGAGTGGCCTTTGAATGTCACCAGTGACAACTATTGGGGACTGAAGAAAAACCCAGACTGTTGGGGAACTTCAGAAAATCCCGTTTGGTAACAGAATGGTGTGATCGTGAAATTGTCATATTTCGGTCGGGTTAGTGACTTGTCAGGTGTATTTAAGGATGAAGAATGAAATATCTTCTAGGATGTTTTGCACGTAATTTATTATTTACTGAGATGTAGGCTGCAAAACTAGATTCAAGTTTTACCCTTAATTCTTTGCCTGAAATAAAATTTTATAGCAGAAACTCTCAAACAAAGGTCATTTTGATGTTTCTTTGAAGGGTAGCCTACAGTATAGCCTATATATACGTACATACATACATACATACATACATACATACATACATACATACATACATACATACATACATATATACATATATAATATATGTATAATATATATATATATATATATATATATATATATATATATATATATATATATATATATATATATATATATATATATATATATATATATATATATATATATATATATATATATATATATATATATATATATATATATATATATATATATATATATATATATATATATATATATATATATATACATACATACATACATACATACATACATACATATATATATATATATATATATATATATATATATATATATATATATATATATATATATATATATATATATGTATATATATTATATAAAGTTAAAAATCCATGAAGGAAAGAAACACTGGAGTGCTGTGAGGCTTTCGACTGTCTGTCTGCTAAGTAAAGGACGACAGACAGTCGAAAGGCCTCGCAGCACTCCAGCATTCCCTTTCCTTCATGGATTTTATCTTTATTTATATATTCATCACTTTCCATATTTTCGTGATTCAGTTATACACACACACACACACACACACACACACACACACACACACACACACACACACACACACACATATATATATATATATATATATATATATATATATATATATATATATATATATATATATATATATATATACATATACACACATATATATACATACATATATACACATATACATATATATATATATATATATTATGCCATAAAAACAAGGTCAGATAGGGTCATAACCACCTTCTACATCTGTTTTAAGAACAATGTCATATGATCTTATATCTGTATGATTCTCTGGTAGCAGTGGCCAGCATTGGGTCAGTACATTTGTAAAGTCACCACATCGGCGCCAGGATAGTGTTTCGGCGGCGCCATTAATTAAGTCTCCGCTGAGCTTGTTTTCTTTGGTGACTTCCCATTTTCTTCAAGCTCAATTAGTCACGCCTAAAACGTGCCAGGTCACGCATTTTAATCATTTTTACTTTATGCATATTTATACAAATGTCACACATTGTGTATCACATGTTTCTTCATTCACAGGCATCAAGACTGTATCCATATTGTAGCTCTGTATGTTTTGTATTGTAATTTGTACTCGTTCACTGCATATTATTGTTTATTGTTTCGACCTCAGGTCACAGTCAATTCCATTGTCTCTCACGGCCCGGCGTCAGTCGGCCGCAATATAAGCTGCCTGGATCTGTAATAAAGTAGCAGTAACTTTTACCTGCTCGTTTCTTTGACACCTTACAGTGGTGACCCCCGGAGTATCCCGGAGCCATTAGCGGACTCACACGGCGACTTAGTCTTGGCTCCAGGATTTCTCCAAAACGCTCTTAGCGGCCTAAACACGGCGCTGTAACCAGCGTTTGAGCGTGCTGACTCGCGTCGGCGCACCCCACCAGCGTCACTAGCGGAACCACACGGCGCACGAAAGTGCGTACTGACGCGAGTACCCCACTCCAGTAAGGGGTCAAAGGAGCGAGCATGGACGCGGATATCCCCTCCTTCAGGCAGTTAAACGTGGACCCCGCGGACTCGGAGGTTTACCTACCTCCCATCACACCCGCGCCTGCCCCCGCATCGAGGCCCTCCCACAACTCCACACCAGCACCCCGAACACACGACGGCCGGGCACACACAATCGCGGGCCGCCCTCACCGTAAAGCTGCCGCCCGTTTCGCAGGGGAACCCATCGATGTGGCTGCGCAGGGGTGGAGAGCCACTTCAGAATTGCGGACCTGACGGACGAAATCCTACAGGCCGACACAGTGCTCAACGCCCTTCCGGAGGACGTGTACAGAAAACTCATCTCGCGAGTACCCGAAACACACACCCTCACATACAGCACCACAAAAAAGTTCCTCCTCGAAGCTTGCTCCCTGCCCAACGCCGAGCGGGCCGCCCGTGCCATCGACCTTGCCATAGACCTCACGGCCTCCTTTCACGGGGCCAAAATATTCACTAAATTGGACCTTCTTAAATCTTATTTCCAGGTACCTGTTGCGCCAGAGGACATACCAAAGACAGCCATCATCACGCCCTTCGGGTCCTATGTGTTCGCCTTCTCCACCTTCGGGCTGAGGAACGCCGGGGCCACCTTCCAGCGGCTCATGGACAGCATCCTGGGGGACCTAAAATTCTGCGTCTGCTACGTCGACGACATTCTCATATTTTCCAGGTCTCACAGCGAACACCAGAGACACATCAAAGCAGTCCTCCAGCGCCTCCAAGAGAACGGCCTCGTCGTCCGTTTCGACAAGTGTACCTTCGGCGTCCAGAAAGCAGAATTCCTGGGTCACGAGGTGTCTCCGACAGGCGTCCGCCCTCTTACATCGAAAGTAGCAGCCGAGCCAAGTTCCCGACACCCACCTCCATTAAGGCCGTCCAGGAGTTCCTTGGGATGGTAAACTTCTACAGGCGGTTCATCCCCGGGATCGCGCACACCACGGCCCCTGACGGCAGTCCTAAAGGCCAACCAAGTCCCTGTCTTGGGGACCCAGCCAGCAGCAGGCCTTTTCCTGACGAAGGCCGCCCTCACCAAGGCAACCGCCTTGGCACACCAGGATCCCAAGGCCCCCTCCAGCTGACGACAGACGCCAGTAACGTCGCCTGCGGTGCTGTTCTGGAGCAAATTATCAACGGCGCCCCCAGCCCATCGCCTTCTTCAGCAAGAAGTTCAGTCCCGCAGAGACCCGCTACAGCACCTTCGACAGGGAACTCTGCGCGATGTACCGCGCAGTTCGGCACTTCAAGTTCCTCCTGGAGGGGACGCCCTTCACAATCTTCACAGACCACCAGCCACTGGTTCACGCCTTCACGAAGCAGGGGGGACGATGGTCTTCCAGACAGCAGCGCCACCTCTCAGCCATAGCCGAATTTACCTGTTCCGTCAGGTACCTCCCGGCAAGAAAAATCCGTAGCAGACGCCCTCTCCAGAGTCGAGTTGAACGCAGTGCAGCTTGGTGTAGATTACCGGGACCTTGCCAGAGAACAGGCCGCTGACCCAGAAACCCCAGCATACCGCACCGCCATCATTTCCCTCAAGTGGCGGGACGTGACCCTCGCCCCCGAAGGCCCCAGCCTGCTCTGTGACATCAGCACAGGTCAGCCCCGCCCTTTGGTTCCAGCCTCACGCCGCCGCCAGGTATTCGACATAATTCACGGCCTCTCACACCCCTCCGGCAGGACCACGGCCAAACTGCTTTCAAAAAAGTTCGTCTGGCATGGGGTGCAAAAAGGACGCCACGGCCTGGGCAAAACAGTGCCTGCAGTGTCAGACCAGTAAGGTGGGTCGTCACACGCAGTCGGGGTAGGCGAGTTCCCACAGCCAGGGCGCCGCCGCCACATCCACATCGACGTCGTCGGGCCCCAACCCCATCAGGCAGATCCAGATACCTCCTGACGGTGGTAGACCGTTCGACGAGGTGGCCCGGCCACACCCATGCAAGAAGCCACCGCCAGCGCGTGCGCCGAGGCCCTGCTCTCCAGTTGGGTTAGCCGCTTCGGCGTCCCGGACCACATCACAACCGACAGGGGCCCCGCTTTCCTCTCTGAGTTGTGGTCTGCCCTGGCTCAACTGCTGGGAACCACGCACCACACCACCACAGCGTACAACCCAGCGGCCAACGGCCTGGTCGAACGGTTCCACAGGTCCCTAAAGTCATCCCTCATGGCCCGCTGCACCGCCGAGGACTGGAAACATCAGCTGCCGTGGGTCCTCCTCGGGTTGAGGACCGCCCCAGAGCCGACGGCACCCCATCCGCAGCTGAACAAACCTATGGGGAACCCTCGTGGTGCCGGAGAGCTCGTGACGGATGAACGCCACTCCCCATCACTGCAGAGGCTCCGCGACGTGGCGGCAAGTTCGCCCCTTGCAGGCGCTCATACATCGACAAAGCAACCACCTTCATGCCGCCACAGCTGTCATCCGCCACCCACGTCTTCGTCAGAGTCGACGCCGTCCGTCCACCACTAACTAAACCCTACAGGGGACCCTTCGCGTGCTGGAACGAAACAGCAAGGCGTTCCAGCTGGCACTCCCAGGCAAGGACGACTGGGTTTCCATAGACCGGTTAAAGCCCGCCTTCCTGTCGGAGAGTCCCGGCAGCGTCGCAGCACCCCTTCCGCCCAACCGCACTCCAGCACGCCCTCACCCCACAGGCGCGCGGCCGCCCAGGAAGGGACCGCCCAACCAGCAGCCTCACAGGCGGGAGGCCCCTCCGTTATCTTCAAGGAGCCGCGGCACCTTCAGCGTCCCAGCAGATACAGGGGATTAGTCAGACGCGTCCCTCGTCTTGGGGAGTATTTGTAAAGTCACCACATCGGCGCCAGGATAGTGTTTCGGCGGCGCCATTAATTAAGTCTCCGCTGAGCTTGTTTTCTTTGGTGACTTCCCATTTTCTTCAAGCTCAATTAGTCACTCCTAAAACGTGCCAGGTCACGCATTTTAATCATTTTTACTTTATGCGTATTTATACAAATGTCACACATTGTGTATCACATGTTTCTTCATTCACAGGCATCAAGACTGTATCCATATTGTAGCTCTGTATGTTTTGTATTGTAATTTGTACTCGTTCACTGCATATTATTGTTTATTGTTTCGACCTCAGGTCACAGTCAATTCCATTGTCTCTCGCGGCCCGGCGTCAGTCGGCCGCAATATAAGCTGCCTGGATCTGTAATAAAGTAGCAGTAACTTTTACCTGCTCGTTTCTTTGACACCTTACACATTCTTTCCCTCTCATCAACTCCTCTCACTCTATCCATCCTCAAACAAAGGCTTACTGGATTAAAATGCCGAGATGCAAAACAAACTAGACTTTATTTGTAAAATGAACGAAAGCATTTCAGCAAAAGCTACGCTCATGAAATGGAGTCTCTCCCACCCCACAAAAATGGACTTCATAACTAGAGGACACTCAGACTCAAAATCAATCAAATTAACGATTCTAGGCCAACCAATACTAGTGACTAACACCCCGGTCACCAAACAAGATAAAAAGGTCATGATTACTCTTGACCAAAATAAATGTCATATACTGTGTTAAAAAAGAACACCACTTCCAATATTCAAGTCCTCACGGGAATCAACGAGAATTCCTGTTAAGAGAAACATAGCTTACATTAAAACCTGAAATATTGCATAAAAAATAAACACTTAAAAAGGAAAAATGCATAATAAGAACAGAGGGGTTTCACTGCAACGTAAAATGTCTATTCCACATAATGTCTAAAAAGGTACAAGTGTTAATGAGTTATCTTACATTCTGTGGCCATCAGGAAGCCGCCCCTCCAAGTGGCTGTCTTATTCACAAACACAGCTCGAAAGAGTGATCACACCAGCAGCAAATCGAAGTGAATACCCATTCTATGGTTCCTCTATAACATACACATTAGAGACCACACGTATGCACATATTCACTTAATAACCCCTCCCTTGAAGCATGACGTCACCGTCAGGTTCAGGGTTCGAAGGATCCCGCCTTCTGAACCCACAGATATCGCAAAGCTTTCATCCATGTGTCACGTTTTCCCCGTGCATCTTGGTCATGACCAGAAGCCATGACTGAGTGCGTCGGAGACCTGCTGTATCTAACCGTGAAAAATACCAACGTCAACATGAAAGTCACTTGCACAGGAACACGTTTTCAAAGGCCAGCAATTATAGTCAGCTAGATCATTAAAATACACACACACGCGTATATATATATATATATATATATATATATATATATATATATATATATATATATATATATATATATATATACATATATATACATATATATATATATATATATATATATATATATATATATATATATATATATATATATATATATATATATATATATATATATATATATATATATATATATATATATATATATATAAAAGCAGGACCTCAAAGTATGATCGTATTGGAAACTGCAGTGAAAAGTAGAGTAGCCAGTTTGTTAAAAGATATTAAAATATTACATAAAAAAATTTTCAGAAAAATCCATTCACTCGATATATTTATGTACCGTATAATAAAACAAAAAACGTAGAAGCGACATTACCATTTTGCTATAGTTACTGTTATGAAAAGTATCCATTTTCTTTCGACTACCTTCGTACAAAACCGGTAAAGCCTCTCAAATGGTAAACGAAAGTACTGTATATTAAATTTACGAATACTTTAAGAAATTTTTGCGAGCCATTTTGTGTTAAGGTGAATGTTTCCATTGTTTTGTTTGCAAATAACGAACGGAGTGTTAAATGAAAGAAATTAATCCACAGGTGAAGATCCGGGAGGAACTCAAATTGTTGATAGCAACGGGGAGGAAAAGTGACGAATTTAGGAGAGAGAGAGAGAGAGAGATCAAGGGATTGTAATTACACATTAAAAATTCATACATTGCATAAGAGTATGACGTAAATCATGTTGTGAAAGATTTGTAATGCATTTGAGGAGACTGCTGAGATCGGGAATATTGGCTATTTACAGATTTATCTAAAGAGGATATTGAAATTATAAAAGATTTTTCCGAAGAAATGTGGTACCAAAGAGATAATGTACTTAAGACGGCACAGATAAAAGGCAAAATCGGACGAATAAAGGAAAACATAAAGGCAATATATAGAAAGAGTTAAGGAGCCGTTATATAAGTAACTCTCCTCAATTACTACTAATACACACCGGCATTAAATAAGTGTCAGAATTCAAGCCTTTAACGTCTGTTAAAGTGTTAGTTTGCCTCTTTTAGTATATTTACAGATTCATATATTAAAGGTAAGTCATTTTTGGGTAGGTATCGGCACGCTGAACAACTTTTATTCCATGCAATTTTTTATTTGGAGTCATTGCTAATGAGCTAGGCTGCAGGCGCGTCCCGAGGATAGACGAACTACTGATTAATTCTTTGCCGAAAACAAAATTTTAATAAGAAAATGCTTGAATAACTGTCATTTTGACATTTCTTTGAAGTGTAACCTACGGTATAGGGTAAGGGCTAAGTGATTGTAGGCCCAGTCTTAACCAGGCTTGCATTATTTTTCACAGTACACTTTAATTCTTACCCTGAATCATGAAGTATAGCCATAGCCTAAGCTATTTTCTTAACTGGTTAATTCTCTTAACTGGTTAACTCATTATGGGCTTGTTTGTGGTTTTGCTATCTCTTATCCATACCTAGCCTATACCTAGTAATTAGCCTATGGGACCACCAGTGGGAAATGGTTTCCTTTTTGGGGTCTGAACCAAAATCATGCATAATACTAAACTACTGTATGAAAGGTAGGAATTGTATAAATCCAACACAGTAAAAAAAATACATGATTCATGTGTAGGCTATTAACAACAACAAACGCCAACCAAAACATTTATAAAAACTGAAAATAAAGCGTCAGTTAAAGGATACATGCTAATCTAAGTAATCTAACCTAACTTTTCCCCCCTTACCAAACCTTGGATATATACTATTTGTAACCCTAGGTTAGGTAAGATGGGGGAAAGTTAGGCATTGTAGGTCAGGTTAGATAGTGGGAGAGTCCATCAGATAAGGACCCAGCACCATAGGTCAGGTTAGGTTAGGTTACTTAGCTTAGGATATATCCTTGTAACTGACCTTGCTACATTTTCAGGCTTCATAAATTCTTTGGCTGGCTATTGGCTAATGTCACTGTAGATAACCTACATTTGAAAAATGTGTGTTTTCTTTTTTTTTTGCCTTGTGTTGGATTTATACAGTGCCTACCTTTTTTAGGGGTATCATACATGGTTTTAGGCCCAACCCACATAAAATAGTTTTCAGCTGGGCAGATAAATGATTGAATTGGTAATGTATCATGCCATAAGTTTGTTCTTGTAATAAGCCGCAGTGAAAAAACATTAGAAGATATATTTTGTATTCCTTTGATTAGTTTTCTTTATTGCCTTATATTCTTATTTACATTTGCTTCCAAACAGGGTAATGGCATCAGATGAACTTCCCAGAAAAATTTTGCGAATATTAGAATGCAAACAAGGAGCTGTCAGAGCTGTGAGATTTAATGGTAAGTTTTTTGAGCGTAGATATGTTAAGATTGTGAAGTTGTGCAGTAATTTAATGAATATGATATGGAAAGTATGTTATATAATTGTGTAAACTAGCTGACGTACCCGGCGTTTCATGGTAAAAACTCAAAGCATAGAACACACCCTGATTTTTATCCCAACCTTGTATTAGACAGGAAAAGGAATCAAATCTGTACCCTAATATCAAAATTTTTATATGTAGGTTTTTAATTTAAATGCAGTATACAAATTGTAAAGTAAAACCTTTTACAAATTCACTATAATATTACTTTAACACAAAAATTGATAGTAAACATTTTTAGTTTCACCATCAGGAGCAAGAATAAATAAATTCTTGGGTGATGGAAATTGCAACCCCTTAAATTAAAAAGGGGATCCGTCGGAATGAGTGGTATCTGGGGGATAAAAACTGTTTCACCCCCTTCCTTTTCTGCTAAGATAGTTGCTTCAATTACGTCTTTCCAAAAGTTTTCAGAAGGTACAGAGTTCTATTCATTCTGTTTGACTAAACTTGGACTTCAGTGGCATTGGAAATGTCACTATTCATCTCAGCAACCCCCAAAAACTATGGATATGACATAATCTTGGTCATTTTTTACATTTTATTTTTCACCCCTTTTCACCCCCCATTCCTGTTGGGGCTGAACTTGCGACTTAAGGGCATCGCCCCCTTCCCACCCCCACCCCTTTGGTGCTAGTGATGTCTTACCCCACAGTATTCTTTTCCAGATAGTCATTTGCACAGTATGCCAAGTTTGGTTGAAATTGCTCCATGCTTTTCAGAGTTGTGCTGGAACATATACACTTACATCCATTTATATATATATATATATATATATATATATATATATATATATATATATATATATATATATATATATATATATATATATATATATATATATAAAGTTATTTGAATTTATGTGCAAATTCAACTTTGTAAAATAGTTATGCAATAAGATCTCCAACCATTGCCTTACTTGGGTCTTTTACTCTGTTAAAAGTTAAGTACACTTTAGTTTTACCCGACCACTGAGCTGATTAACAGCTCTCTTACTTGAAGGGAAAGCCAACTAAGAATATGTAAACAATATGTGATTTCTTTGGGGTTTTTGGGGTGATGGATGCATCTTGAATAATAGGATGACAGTAACTGTGTAGTTTAGTAAATAGGATGACAGTAACTATGTAGTTTAGTAAAATATATATTTTAAGGCCTATAATATTTCAGTAAAATACATTACATTTCACTAAAGACAAGTTTAGTAAAATATTTTAATGCCTATAATATTTCAGCAAAATACATTACATTTCACTTATTAAGAGGAGTTGTGTTGGAAGAGCAAAGTTTAGTTCAATATCACCAGAATTACTGGTCATTATGAATTTATAGGAATGAACTATAAGAAAAAACTGGAAGTACACTAATTTTGGATCACTTTTTTATGTCAAGGAAACAAGGAGCTCTTGTTTTGAACAGCAGTTTGCATTTTGTAATAATACATCTAAGGTTTCTAATACAAAATTCACACCTCCTCCTTTGATAATTGGCCACAAACTTTATCAAATTGAATGCAAAGTGTGGAACTAAGTAGGAGGGGAAATAAATGGGAGTGACACAGTGAGCATATAATAGACTGAAGTATGGCAACGATATGTATCCATAAGATAAAAAATTGGCTTTAATAACTGAGATTTTCTTCTACTTATTTCTTTTTTGCAGTGGATGGAGGTTACTGCCTTAGCTGTGGCTCTGACAAGTCAATTAAATTATGGAACCCTCACAAAGGAACACTTCTTCACACATACTCTGGTCATGGTTACGAAGTCTTGGATGCAAGGGGTTCTTGTGATAACTCGTAAGTGCTGAAATATAGTATAGATTTGGAATGATAAGTTTGGAATGATAAGTTTGGAATGATAAGTTTTCAACTGAGATAAAGTGGAATAAAATCATTGGAAGTACATCACATAACTTGTTTGGGTGATAGTACAATAAGCTGTCCAAATTTGTAAAGTACACTGCACAATAATTACAGCACATCGGTTATTATTTACAGTCATTGTGATGTTGATTAAGGTAGAGATTATAATATTTTTGCAGGCTTATTGGATCCTGTGGTTTAGACAAGTCTGTTATGATGTGGAATGTTACCACAGGGGATTCCCTTCGAAAGTTTCGAGGACATGCTGCGAGGGTAAACTGTGTTTGTTTCAATGAAGAATCCACTGTGATACTGTCAGGGTCAGTTGACGGCTCTGTAAGGATATGGGATCTTCGAAGTCGAAAAAATGATCCAGTTCAGGTACAATATATATTGTAGGTTACACCAGTAACAAAGCTTGAGAAAACTATAGTACGTATTGAATACTGTCATTTTATCTAAATTACCCCATTATGGATTATCATGAATATAAAGTATACTTGCTCCAAAGAATATGCCTAAATAAATGCTTGGATTGTTAAACCTCGGAAAAATACGAAGTATCTTAAAAATTTTAGCTGTTAAAGTTGTAGAAAAAATTTTACCAATTTTCTTATACAAACCAGTTACTTATAATAATGTAAGTACTATAACCCCCTTTGAGCCCTGCTATTTCTCACAACACCTGGATCAAAATATGCAAAGAGTAACTCTTGTTTTGGGTGCTTGGGACTTGGTGATATCCCTCATACATGAATTGCACTGCTGCCCGAGTGTTGCTTTATTGAAGAGAACTGAAGCTTTATGGAGTAATAATTTTGTGACCACAAAATGGCTGGTGATAAGTAATTGGTTTGTTTGAAAATGTTGTTTTGTAAAAAAAAAAAAAGATTGAATATTTTATTTACAGATATTAGATGAAGCAAAAGATGCTGTGATGAGTGTGGCTGTTTCATCTCATGAAATTTTGACATCATCTTTAGATTGTTACACAAGAATATATGATTTACGAAATGGTCAGCTTACATCAAATTGTATTGGAGGTATGAGCAGGCTTGGTTTTTATGGATTTTATTTTTGCATCTGTATATCATTGGTGTTTCATTATTGTGGCTTATGGAGTAGATTACTGATGTTTTGGGGGGCATGCTGAAAAACTAGTGATTGTCACATAAATTTTGTGATGTTGCACAGCTGCCTCCTGCTGCTTCAGTATATACAGATGACTTATCTGCCATTGGTAAAGCCCTAGGTATAGCATATTCAAATAAGAAGTCTTGTCATATATTTAGATTGTAAAATTGCTCTGGAAAGCCTGGACAATTATAAGTCATACAGAAGGCTCAGGCATGGTTGTTTTGCATTTTGTGTAGGCGTAAAACAGGCTTTTTCTCATTTCGTGTAGGCATAAAACAGGTTTTCGCATTTCGTGTAGGCATAAAACTATGTTTTTGTTGGATTCCTGGCCATGTAGGTATCCAATGGAATGAAGAAGCAAAGAATGCCTGTACCCTAGGAGAAATTTTTACAAATAGAATGCCACACTTAGATATATAAATCTCTATTCACAGTTATGTACTAAGTAAGTTTCAGGAGCAATGGTCATCTCCCCTTCTTGACAATAATAAGTAAAAAACTATTAGACCTCAAATAGGATTTTGGTAATTCTCCTATCAAAGCAACAGGAGGGCTGGCTATTCTAACAAGGCTAAGGATTGGTCACTGCCAACTGACACAGTTATCCTCTTGATGGTAGTAGTGCTCTAGTGTGTGTTCACTGATAGCCCTCTGACAGTTAAGTGCATTCTGGTTCACTGCACCAGGTATGCTAATGAGAGGCGGATGTACCATCTAGATGGTAAAACCATGACTAAAATTTTAGGAGACAACATTGATGTTGGCCCTGTTTTGAGTGTTTTAAAGGCTTGTGGTTTTTATGAAAATATCATATAATTATATATAGATGTGTCTTTTTTTTATCTTCTTTATGGCAGTTTTAATTCCATTAGAAATTAAATCTCTTCGATTTTACCTTTTTTAACAATGACCTTTAAAATGTCTTATTAAAAACTCATAATATCTTCCCATTTGCATTCATTCTCATCATAGCGCTGAATGATCCTATAAGTCCCAGTACTTGGCTTTATGCCTAAATTACATATTGTGTTCCATTCTCTTTAGTATTTTTTGTAATTAGTAGTGAATGAAATTATTTTTGTGGCTTTACATATGTTGTGAGATTCTCTGACAGGCTTCTCTATGATTTCCTCTTAATAGGATGTTCAGGAACTTGTAAGATTTATTATGCCTACAAGAATCCAAACTAGAGCCTTTTTTGTGGGAGTATTCCCAGTAGGAGCTGAAAATGGAAAAGACTATTGTTCTGTCCTGTGCTGGTCTTCTGAATAAATTACATGGGCACCTCTCTTCTTAAGTAAAATTGTCCATGCTCATGAGAACTTTGAGCAGTTTGGCACTCCTACAAACTCAGGCCTTCTGAGTGGGATGGAAATCATGTTCTCCAAAGTCTAACTCAGGCACTGTGCGAGCCCCTGTGGAAGTGTTTGAATAGACATTAGAACATAAACAATGTTTGCCTTCCTTCCACCCAGTCCATACCCGTTTTGGTCCTTCCACCCAGTCCATACCTGTTTTGGTGCACACCTTTGATCTGCAGGCAACAATACAAATGAGCCATTATGGCACAAGTAGAATGGAAAACATTTTATTTTTTCCTTATGAAAGTTATTTAAAACATATGTTGTGTGTGGTTAGAATCTGGTCTTTTTTTTTTTTTAATCATTAGCAGATTACATTCTTGCAAAATGTTTTGTAATACAAGTCTTTCTTATAAAGCAATTATCCTGTTATTTTCCAGACAGTGTAACCTGTGCATCTTTCAGTGGTGATGGACAATGTATTTTAGTGTCTACTATGGGAAGTGCCTTACGTCTTATGGACAAAGAAACAGGAGAACAGTTGGCTCAGTATACAGGTCATTCCAGTAAAGAATACAAGGTCAGTGTTGCAATATAACTATATTAGTTAATTTAACTATATTAATATAATGTTTAAAAATTGTGTGCTGTTGAAATGAAACAATTTTTAACTTTTTGGGACAGTGCTTCTCCCACGTTTTAAGGCAGTCATGTTTTCAAGTTAGTGGTTTCGTGGGTGCGAACCTTATGCTAGACATTTGAATTAAGTTTATTATTTATGGTAAATCACTATACTGTATTGTGACTGGAAATAATGAGTATAAAGCCACAATAATGTAAATGAAAGACTGTATTTTTCCAAAATACAAAAAAGGATAAAAAGGGGAGCTTTTGACCGTTTGCACAAATGAGTTGTCTGAAGAGGACCATTGTGCAAATGGTCAAAAGCTCCCCCCCCTTTTTATCCTTTTTTGCATTTTGAAAAAATGCAGTCTGTCATTTACATTATTATGGCTTTTTAAGCTTATTATTCTTTCAGTTTTCCCCTGGATTTCTTCTTTTTGTCATAGACATTGTCAATCCAATTATCTCCATTGGCGTGTTCCTGTGTACCTCAGACACATAGAATACACTTCCTCTGGATTTTTTTATTTGGCATATGAATTACAGCAGTCTTTATCTCTCATAATAAATTATTCATATTAGTAAAAAGAAATGAAGAAAAAGTTAGCTTTTTAAGATATTTGTAGATGTAATATAGCACAACATGCTTGTAACAAAGTTGTGTGTTCTTATCAGTTATAGCGATACATGTACTGATTCTTGATCTTTACTTTTCTCTTTTTTTACCCTGGAGCATTCATTTTGTAAAAGCATTCTTGTCAGAGTATCTTGTATTACTCTGTAAAAGTCATTACAACTTATGAATAATAATGTTGTACTTGATATTTTTTGCTTACCTTTGCTCCAGTAATTGGATAATGAGATGCTGTTAAAAGTGGACGCTTGAAATTTTGAAAAAGTATTTTACCCCAACTTATTTTTTCTCTCACTTTTTTTTTTTTTTACTTCCATGAGTTTCATTATTCAGTACTATTCTTTCTGATGCATTTAAATATAATGAATTGTTCGCTTGATTCACAACAATAAGTTGACTTAAAGGCAAGAAATTTTCAAAGGCATTTGTTCTTTAGGTTGAAAGCTGCTTCTCTGCATCTGATACACATGTATTTTCTGGTTCTGAAGATGGGTTAGTATATTGCTGGGATCTTGTTCAAGCTTCACTTAGCCATACGTAAGTATATTTCCTGTTATTTGTGGTGGTATATTAATTTATGCTTAATCTGACATGCTCAGTAATTACCCTAGTGTAAACACAAAGATTTACTGCATTTGAAGTAAATAGTGTACGACTGTAGTTTTCATCTAGATTTAGAATTATTCATTCAGGAGACTGCATTATTCAAAATTATCATCTTTATGATATTTATACTGTAAACATTCAGACAAAAGCCATAGTAAAATGAAATTTCAGTACAGTGCATTATGAGGAGTAATGTCATTTTGAGTCACAGAATTGATAATGTTGGCCATCTTGTGAAGGAAAGCAGTTTTGGCCCTTGTTTGTTAAGCATTGTATGTTAAGAGAACTAGCCCCCAAAGTTCTGAAATAACGGTTCTGAACAAGTAGTTAAACTCACTACTACAGTTAGAGCATCCAAACACCCCAAGTTGTCGTTAATGCTAAGGAGCTGCGAGTTCTTTATTGCCGGTTTAACACGACTAAATCATTATTTCTTCAGGCTTTTGTTCTGCCAGTCAGTTTTATGCCAGAAATTTGCAGGCTCCAAAGGTCCAGGTCCTTCCCATCTAAATAGCCACTTAGACTAAAGTAAAGTAAAATGCAATGGTTTTGTGGTAAAACAAATATTTTTTTTTTTTTTTTTTTTTTTTTTTTTTTTAACAAATCCAATGCCACCATGGGCACTTTGGTGTTTGGTTGCATGTCTTGCCAGGTAGCAGAGTTCTTTTGGTACCATAGTAAAGTATGTACTGTAATGGGTTTGTATTGATAAAATCAGTTTGGTTTATAAAGAGTTGTACTTTTCACAAATGAGTCCAAAACCTACTTAATTTTGTTTTTTTTTCTTTCTTTAGCCTGGAACATACAGGAAGCCAAATTGTTCATTCATTGTCCCATCATCCTTCCAAGTCTTATTTATTAACAGCCACTTTGGGACAAGTATGGCTTTGGTCAGCAGAGACTGAAGAAACCGAGTAAAACTAAGGAAGTCATCTAATAAATGTAAGTACAGTACATTACAGCCCAGCTATATTGTTAGATAAAAAAAAAAAAAAAGAATATTTTATAAATCTTTTCATAATTTTCTTTGAAATATTTTCAAACCAATTTTTCACAGCTCAGTCCTAAAACTGGTTATATGCAAATAATCTTGGATGTTGACCAAACTGTTAAGTTTCTTTGACTTGGGACTAGTCTTGGGTATACAGTGAATCCCCCGTATTCGCGGGGGATGCGTCCCACCCCCCCGCAAATAGCTAAAATCCGCGAATACTTAAAACTCCTCTAAAAACACTTAGAACTGCCCATTTTGATAGTTTAAACACAGAAAACCCTTGTAGAACTGCCCATTTTGATAGTTTAAACACAGAAAACCCTTGTAAAAATGCTTATACCTAAGTATTTTAATAGTTTTATCACAAAAAGTGTATTTATTCATGAAAATTATATGAAAATACAGTAATTAGTGAATATTTCTCAGTGGAAAATACCGCGAATGGGCGAATTTTCCGCGAATAAAGGCTAGACATGTTCCACAGAGAAACCCGCGAATGCGTGAGTCCGCGAATCATGAGAACGCGAATACAGGGGGTTTACTGTACAATGATCCCTTTGTGTTAAGCTGCCTCAGTGTGACAAACCAGTGAGCTAAAACTATCCTGACTAATAAACTGTCACATACCCATTGCTTGAACACACTAACTTTTCTGTTTGATAAAGAAACCCATTATCTTTGCATATTTACTAAAAGCAAATCATATTGTACAAAATACCTAATCCTAAGACATCAGATATTTAGTATTAGGATACACAGTATCCCAAAAGTACCATTTGGTATTTCCAAAAAACAATGGAATATTGACTATACCTTAAGGCAGATAATGCCTCAGGAAATTATTCAGCATAGATGTATTCAGTATTGTCTGGCTAATTTTGTGCATATATGTGAATCAGGGTTAATGTAATTTTGGAAATTGGCATAGATTTGTTCAGTATTATTTGGCTAATTTGTGCATATATGTGAATCAGGTTTAATGTAATTTTGGAAATCACTTACAGTAAGTCATACAGAACCTGGAGATAATTATAAGTCACACTAGGGTGACATTATATATAAATTGTAATCAAAGGTAGAAAAACTTGTAACCTTACGGTAACTATTTTGCATATGAAATTTATCAGCTTAATTCTTTATTTGGTTCTTATAAAATTTCCCTTCATTTAAAACTGATTCTCACTTGTATAGGAAAGATGGTTTGTTTTATCATTATTTTATAAGAAACTTTTAAGAAATAAAAGGTACATGAAATCTTATTAAGGAATTCTCATCTTGCTAGGTTACAGTCATGCCAGCATATTTGGACAACAGTTGTCAAAGATGTAAATTTTACCGATTATTTACTGCTGGGCTTGCAACAATTTCCTTTAGAAAGGTTTACTGGATGACTTATTACAGATTTGTCTGATATCTCTAATTAGTCTTGCAGTTAAAGTAAAATTAAGGCACTTTCTTTTTGTAACAATGTTGCATTCTGCCACAAACCAACACCACTTTTTTTTTTCAAATATCAGAACCACTAAATATCTAAATATGAAATGTTTTATTTTTCCAGATGTAAATATTTTTTTCCAGCTGTAAATACTTTCTTGAAGAAAGTACTGCACTGGGAAAGGTCAAAATGTGATGTTTGATGTAACCCATACAATTTTCAGCCATTGTTTTTTAATGTTTTGTTTTGTTTTTTAGTTAATGAATTTTTTAGTTAATGAAATCTGGACATCAGGTAAAAAGGTTGCATTGTCAGATAACTTTGATTTGTGTATGAACTTAGAATCACCTGAGTTGTCCAGGTAGGCTTGCACTGGAATCACGAGTTTTTACAGAGTGTATATAACGGAATTTTTTCCATTTGTATCGTAGAACTTTAAAGTTCAAAGGCATATTTTTCTTTATAAATTTCAATTTAATACCTTAATTACATTAAATCTTATTGGAAATTCCTTGTTGTATAAACTCAGAAAAAATGCTGTGATTACTTACATTGTTGGTCAAAAACAAAAATTCTTTTATAATGATCCAGTTAAGTACAAATAGAATAAAATGTTGGTCAGAAACAAAAATTCTTTTCCATATTATCAAACTAACCAGTTGGTTACGTTTCCCATTATTTCTTATTTCAAGTAATACTGTCGATATGCATTCATTGTATTTTACATAAATTTGTATTTTTCATGATAATTTGAAGTACAAGACCATAAAATCATTGACTCCATTTGTTAATTGGCCAAAAATCCTATAGCATATAGGATTTGAACACTACAGCTCTACTTAATTTTATACTTTACGACAGAAATCACAGTATTCTTGAAAGGAACACGAGTAAAGAATACTAAGTAACAAAATCTTAAGGTTCAAGAATAAATCTTGAAATATTTGGATATATCTACAAACAGTAAATGCAAAGAGGACAACACAAAATTTGTACTTTTCATTGTCTTTCATGAAAGACTTTTGAATCTGCATTGAGAGTTAACCTAGAGACTTAAGAGTAAGGATGTATTTTTGAAATGTTAGTGAAAGAAGCACTTAAAAACTAAGGACTCTGGTGAAAATAGAATACCATTTTGTAGTAAGAATGGAGGAATCATATAGTAGTAGTTTAGAATTCTAAGGCAACATTATTGACAGTCATTTAATCACAGTTTTTCTTTTAACAAATGGAAGCTTTCACAGAAAACAAAAATGTATGTTTTTTTCTTTTTTTCTGTCTGAGGCTTTATGGAATGGTTAAAAATATATACCAGTTTCACAGCAGGACACTGAGTTTCATTGGTAAAAATATTGAGTGTTTTCCATTTGATGTAAGAGTGTTACTGTGTTATCTTTATCTGATTTGAACAAGTGACTGTGTTAGCTTTATATGGTTGAAAAAGTGATTCACGATTACTAAGGCACATTAGGAATGTGTCATAGCCTTCTACATATCTTAAGGTGTAACATTATAGCTTCTTTCAGGCTCAAGTCTTTGTCTAGCAATTCCAGATTTGCTAATTTACATCAGCAGGCTATAAAATTTGTGTATATTTTGTAAATTCATGAAATTAGTACTCTTGACAACTTATTAAGCTGTGAAGTCAGTGCATGTAACAGTCAAAAGGGTTAATTGTTGCATTGGGATCATAGTGTTTTTGTATACCCTGTACAGCACATAGAAAATGTAGAAATAACAAAGTCCACAGTAACATTTTACTAAAATATAAAAGAACTTTCACTTTGAACACTGACAAACATCAGTGCAGCAGAGTATAAACGTGGAAAACAAATGCTCTACACACTGCCACTATTCTAAACGACACTATCCATAAGAAGAGATTGTTATTGTAACCTGACACATTTGTACATGCAGGGGTCTGTTTAAGTGTTGGTGTTATGTAGGCTTACGACAAGCATAATACTGTGATTGGGGAATATAAAACCTTTCTTAATCCTAAACTTTCGAGGCTATGTATATTCATTTCATCTATGACAGAGGAAATGGGATATGAGTTTTTGTCACTTATATAAACACTGTTGCAGTTATGAACGCTGTCTTATCTCACTTAATAACTAGCCTCAAGGACATTATCAGCTTCAGTTTATAATAATCCATGATTATCTTGCTGAGTTCATACACCAGAACGGTCACAATTGGTTCACCTATGGAGATTTGAGCACATTGGAACTTCAGAACTTTGGAGCTTTTCCAGTTGTTCGGCTTCAAGAAGTTTGCACAATTTATTGTTTCATCATACTCATATAATAAAAAGAAATGAGTATTTGTAATGAGCACTTTAAACTGAACAGAATTCTAAGTAGGGAGTAATCATCAAAAAATGGTACTCACTCTTATTCATTCAAACAAGCTTGAACTTTTGAAATCTCATTCATATGCAAAATACTTTCATTGTGGGAAATACATTTAGTGAATTGCAGCCATGCAACTGGCAATGTTCCTGAAGAAGCACCAACATCATTATTTCCCAAGATCTACTTTTGAAACCCTCTTTTTGAAAGTACTTTGTTTCATATTTTTCTAGTTAATTTCCTATTAAGTAATGAACACACACTTCACTTTGCGTTTTTTTTTTAAACACAAATTGGCTCTTCCATTACGGATTCCATGGTAGAAGATTTCAAGGAGTCTGGCTTGTCCCTGTACTCTGGGGAACTCTCCTCAGATATGGAACCAAGTCCACTTGAAGTCTCCGAAATCGTTCTCCTCTTGCAGTTTCCATTAGGCAGGATGTTGGCATACTCTCCGTTCGGTGTAGAATCTCTGACAGATTCCTTCTGGAAAGTTTTCAGTTTATCATCACCTATGTTAATATAGTTATGTCCTTTGTCATTGTATGAGTTGTAAATTTCTTTTGTGAGATAATTGTTTTCATCAGTGCTGAGAAAGTTGTCCATTATCATGTAGTTAGGATTGTTCTGCATGTTAGCAGTTGGGCTGTACAGACCACTGTCGTGCTTCTCCATCTGTGATGCTGTTCGAACCAACTTAGGTCGTAGGGGAACTACATTGTTACCCTGCAAAGTCAATGATGGAGATTTATCAGGATTAGGGCTGCTTTCCATATGAAGATAATTACTTTCATCGTGGCATTCTTCATCTGATAAGTGCCTCGCACACTGCTGAATATCACTATCTCTTTTTGTTATGGAATTCACTACTTCATCATCAAAGTTGAAGGCATTTTGAATGGACTTCGTAGGAGAAGACATTGGAAGGTACACAGAGCCATCTGTTGATGTACCATCCACCCTGTCACCATTGTGCATGTAGTGCATCTGTAGAGGAGTCATGCGTGAGCTTTGCATTTCCTCATGACCGTAGGGCAAGGCCATTGCACCAAGTGGACTAGGACTGAAAGGCATTTCATACCCATCTAGATCCTGACAGGAATGCTTTTCACGTATCTTAGCCGTGTAATCAGGACTTTGCAAAGAATGCACGAAAGTACTGGCAGTGTTTTCCATCTGATATTCCTGGTTAAGATCCAGATAGTGCTGGAAGAAAAAATTTCAAATTAATCTTACATTGAAGGTATGCAGTCAGTCACAGAACATTGAAGCAAATACTTCAGAAATATTCATAGCTATAGAAAGATCATGTCTGTCTTCAATTAATCTGTAAGGATGGTTAATACTTTTTTAAATCATTAAATTTCTTTCACTATATTGTATACCCTTGAGACCTAGTCTCACCTGTCTTTCTGCATCACCAATCATCATGCCAAGTGTTTCTTCCAGTTTAGAGAAAGAGGGTCTCTCCATGGGCTCATTATTCCAGCACTCAAACATGATACGATACCTAGAGGAAGTTGCAAGCATATTTGACAATTATGGGGTACTTTTTCTGCATTAATCAGCAGCATTGGTTAGTAAACAGTTGTGACTAAGCATTTAATAACTGTTTGTGCATTTAACGATTTGTATTTATGTAACTCATTCATGACTATCTAAATCAACTAAATATGTCTTTAGTCAATTCCTTACTGAATGAGAAATATTTCACAATTTTTTTTTATATTTAATCAAACCTACTGTACTCGGTTTTTTAAAAGTGGAAAAGCAAAGAGATTTAAGGCATTGTCTGAAAAAAGAAAATCTAACAAAAGACAAGTCTTGGTTAAATGTGCTAAGGGAATTGAGATGTTTTGTATCAATATGTGTGTGTGTGTGTGTGTAAAAAAGTATGCTGTATACCACTTATTGCTTGTTAACAAAGAGCGAAAAATCTGTGAAACGAGTGAAAAATCTGTGAAAGAATAAAAATAACTCAATTTGAGCTGTGATTAATAATGGGCAGTGTTGTTTGACTAAACTATGAAATATAACTGCTGCGTAAAGCTAATGTGCTTTTACTTTAATTGATTAAGTTCAGACTTGGAGTAAACATGAAGTTCTACCTCAAACAAATGAAAACTTTAATCTGAAAATTTTCAGACAGATAGTTACGAGAAACAGGACTCTTGAAACACCTACAGATCATAGGTTGCGTATTTGGGCTGTTCTGGTCTAATGCCTTTCTCAAGTCTAGTGACAAAGCTCTCGTCGAACTCGACTCCTGGATAAGGGCTCTGCCCCAGGCTGAAGATTTCCCAGAGAACGACACCATATGACCAGATATCACTCTGGGTAGAGAAGACACCATCTCGGAAGCACTCGACTGCTAGCCACTTCCATGGTAGTGGTGTCTGTGATGAAAGTCAGGTTTCATGAATGATGTTTTCAAGATTACTGATAATTGCAGCTTTACCTATTTATTAATTTTTAGTGATTTTATTAATTTTTTGTGATTTTTTTATGGAAAAATAATGAATAAGGAAGTGCAATGGCTAAAATGTATTCTGAAATGTTTATAAAGTGTGGGATAATATTCTGAGTTATAATGGGAGTGACTGTTAGCTGCAGATTTTTGTTCTTAAATGGGAGGTTACAGTGTTGACTGTATAAATGGGGAGGTTAAAGTGTTCACTGCATAAATGGGCATTCAGTAATATGCGTCCATGGGTAAATTTTCATGGTCTAATGAATTAATGAAAACGTGTTTTTGATATCACTTTCTCGTGATCTTATTTATTTATTAAAATAAAGTACGTATATTGCTATATATAGGAAGCTTTCGCCAACTTGATCAGTTGGCCTCTTCAGCCTGAATAAACATTGAAATATTACATATATGATGACATCTTTGATAAATGTTAGTTATGAAACAGCTTGTTATTCTTTCGGGTAACTCCAGAATTGCTCAATAGTAGAGGCTGGCATATTGGTCGTTTCTCTTACCGCTTGTTGGGTCTCCAAAACTGATGAATTTGGTGGTTCTTCGGTTGTTCTAGAAATTGCCCTTCTGTTGTTAAATATATCAGCAGGGCTTATTGTTGAAGCAGAAGCCAGTGGAGCAATCATAAGAGAATCTAAATTTATTTTGGCAGCTAAACATACTAACTTATTAGTGAAGCAATCTTCCTGAGTGAATGGTTTTTTATTCTCAAAAGTACTCATTAAATTTATAAGAGCCCCTTCTACAACCCTCCACTTGCCAATATCAGTACTCCTATACAATATATCACCAGTCATTATCTGCTGCCAATAAATTCATGCAACATAATACCTTATCATCCAAAAAGTGAAATTAGCCTAAAGTTATAAGAATTCTGTAGCCAGTCAGGTTATAAGAAACAGACGGGAAAATGGTGCCACTAATAAGAAAGTTGGTGTTTAAAGACTGCAATACAAAGATATTATGGCGAAACAGGAAGATGACTATCTATCTGTTTAGAGGAACATAAATGAGATTTCAGAATAGGATCCCAGAAAAGTATGGTAGCAAGACATAGTTTAGAACTGGACCATAGGATATAGGATAGATTGGTTAAATGCCGATATATATTGTATAGAGAGTGATATTGGCTAGCGTAGGGTTGTAGAAGGGGCTCTTATATATTTAATGGGTACTTTTGAGATAAATTTAGTTTCTCTTTCAACTGCTCCACTTGCTTCTGCTTCCACATTATGCTCTGCAGATGTATTTAACAACGGAAGAGCTAATTCTAGAACAACCGAAGAACCACCAAATTCACCAGTTTTGGAGACCCAACAAGCAGTAAGACAAACAACCAATATGCCAGCCTCTACTGTGCCATGATGTTCCCAGAGAATTGTAGTAAACTATTGAGCAATTCTGGAGTTACCTGAAAGACTAACAAGCTGGTTTTTAACTTCTTTATCAAAGATGTCGTCACACATGTAATATTTCTGTTTATTCAGGCTGAAGAGGCCAATTGATCATGTTGGCGAAAGCTTCCAGTATATAGCAATATACATGCATACTACTGCGGACTTGATTTTTCCAAACATTTTTATTTAGTAATGAGTGATTTCATAATGTCATGAATCACATATCTTGTACTTCAATTTTTGGTGAATAAAGTGATAAAAAGGCAAAATTTGAGTTAATGATATCAAAAAGATAACTGGATAATTTGATGCCTTGAAGTTTTCACTATTAAATGGTGAGTTTAAAAAACTTTTCTATAGAAACTCGTCTTAATAGACATAGTGTCTGTTAACTTATCTATTTATATTTTCAGTACGTGATTTTCATTCTGAGAACCATTATGGAATAATTTTAGTTGCAATTTTATGATATGGAAGAAAATAGGTTTCCCATCCCAGACTCACTGCATAAGCTCTTAGTCAACCAAAGTTTTACTTGAAGAACAAAGACAGTGATTCATATTTTTCTTACCTTACTCTTTTTCCTGTAGTTATCATTCTTGTATATATCCTTTGCAAGTCCAAAATCACTGATCTTGACAACGTTGCCATCTGTTAGCAAGATGTTCCTAGCTGCAAGATCACCATGCAAAACCTGTTGAGTAGTTTGTATATTAGAAAACGAACGGAACAGAAATTACTGACTGGGGAGCTAAATGCTCTCTGATTGTGGAAATGAAAACTTTAGGAATATTCCCAAAGGAATGAGTGTGTACAATCTAATATGAACATTCTCGGTATACATGCCTCAAGTAATATGCGCTCTTTAAGTGGAAATGAATACAGCATTTATAAAGGATTCTGGACTGATCGTACAGTCTAATAAAAATATTCAAAGTATATGAGCCTTCATCCTTTTACAGGAGAAAGATACGAATTTATCCAGACTCTGAGCAGTTTTCAATTAGCCTCAGCATTGCAATGTAATGAATGGGGTCCATATAAATGAATTGGGTCTTTATAATTATGGAATGCACAGTGAAATTGATCAGACACAAGTTACTGAAAAATCGGACGAAATCAAAGAGTTTAGACAGTCTACCTAGAGACTGTCGGCAAGGGGGCAGGGTAGTATGTCAGGTAGCTTGTTTCTTTACTGGTATTCTATTTACTCCTTGGTAGTGAAAGCTGCTTTTCTCAAGGGCTAAAGCCTTGTACTGAAGAACCAGGACAAAAGTAAGATCTTAATGAGGACAGTTAACTGAACAGTAATGCCAGGTACGTACGTAACGCATTATCAACATAGGCTGAATCTTTAATGAGTATCAGATTTTATAGAAAAGATGGCCATTATATATCCTCAGAATTATATCTTGCTGAAATGAAACTCTAGTAAAAAGGCCCAATAGGTCACCTTTTAGTGATAATCCAAACAGAGAGTGTGACGAACAATGCTTTGTAGGCTTGAGTGAGAGCATTCAATATTTAGTCTAAACAAAAGCATGTTCATGACATGCTAAATGCTTTATCGCATTTTTCTAGAATCCAGTGTATGGCTAGGCACCCGAGCCCAATTATTTGTCAGGTTGAAACAGTCAGAAGATCGACAGATTTCAAAAACGTGACTGATATGCTCAGTACATTGCCAGATGCAAATTGTTTCTTGTACAAAAAATCATATATTCCTTTCCTACTAAACGTTAAAGTAATTTAGTGTATCCAGAATTTTTCTTTATTTTTTTTTTTTTTTTCAATATACACCCTGAGTAGACATGACACAAGTTAACTTGTTAATTTCCCTGTAAATCAAAGCAAAATGGCTCACCTTCTTAAAGGCAAGGTATTCCATGCCTTTTGCTATCTGATAAGCCCAGCAGAGAAGGTCTCTTGAACACAGGAACTCTGGATTAGAACCAACAGCTCTGGACCCAATGTAGCCATTATCTGACCCACCATTGCTACTCTCTGTTGACAAAAGTTCCTAATTATTACCAAAAAGATATAAGATTACTCCAGTGTTAAAAGAGAATGAGTACAAAAAGGTAAAAGTGTATTGGGTTTATAACTACTGAAAAATTTTAAGTTAAAGATTCAAAAGCTAATGAGTTTATGCAACTTTTATTTCTTAAGAGTGATAGGAAATTGTTAGGCATGAAAAAGGTATTCATATTCTTTAAAATTCTTTAAAACAGAATGAAAGTTAGCTCTCTGTTTCATGTGCTTCTATGGAAAGAGAAACAGAAAAGGATAATTGTTCTTTTAAGAGTAAAAAGATCTACAAAAATGTCTGCCAAGTACAAGACGCTCCCTACCAAAAGTGAAGGTGCTCATGTCTGAAGCGACAGGGAGAGGCGAGGAACCAGACTCTGTTCTGCTTCTGAAGGTCTCAGGGATGTGGCCATTAGGACCAATCGAATCTGTGGGTGAGGAAGGCTCTATCCACAGAGACTGTCCAGGATTTTCACTCTCGGCTGTGTAAGTCACCATGTCTTGGTTGAAGCTCAGATGGGCGTACCTCAGTCCTCTGGAGATTCTAGTCCTAGTTGGAAAAAATTTTAAACGTTTATACCAGATGAAACTGAAATGAATCTTGTTAATTGTTGAAACCAAAAGGCTAAGTCTGTCATTCAGTTCTTATATTTTATGAAAATGAGATTATGATTTGATAATTTAGCTTTCAGCATGCTTTTAAAATAAATCCTTTGGTTATTTTTCAGTCCCTTAACCACCCGACAAGCATTTCACATTCAGTAGTAAAAATTAGAAGAATGAGTGTCTGAGGCATAAGATATCTTTCAGCGAGTCATGTCAGGAAAAAACTAAATGAAGCACAGTTGTGTGTGTTAGGTATGTACACTAGAAATAATTTTTCCAGTCATGAAATAAAACAATATTTGAGCCACATAAACCACAAGAATGACACATTACAGTGAATGCAATAAAACCCAATAATAGTAAACTAACCTGCACTTAACAATTAACTGAAGAGGTCTATATAAAGAAGTAGCACATCTAAAAAAGCAAATTTCTCTATCATTCATTATTCCCACCAGCATACAGAGCAACTACCCATTTAATGAAGTATTTTATGCTTATTTAGCTTTATCTGCTAATGACATTCTCATCGTAGACAGCAAATAGAGGCCTAAATATTGACTTATCTTTTGTATCCTTTTTTACCAACCTGGATCCCGATTCGGTGCGCTGGCGTATCCTGGCATCGGTGAGCGAAGGATCTATCCTATCGTATTCATTGATCTGGTTTACGAAGTCCTTTCGTCTGCGACGCATGTAGTCAAGGATGTTGCCGTGCTTACAGTATTCCACAAGGAGCAGCAGTTCGCCTGGAGAACAAGACAGAAACAAGAGGAATTCGTATTACTTTCGGTGACTAGTGTGGGAAACAAACTTTGTGTTGTGGTTTATGTAAAGTTTGAAAGGGAAGACTAGATGGGTTAGTTGTCTTATGTCATTTATTTCTGGAAGTGTTTTACTTCTTTGTATGTTAAAAATATTGATTTTTTTTTATCAAACCTCGTATTGTGATTTAAGTAAAGTTTTAGAAGGAAACAAGATGGATTTTAGCCATCTTGTGTCATTGTTTCTAGAAATGATGTACTTCTTCATATGTTATAAATGTCCTTTTTTTTTTCTCTTGACCATAATGATTGAGTATTTGTGCCTCGTGACCTATTTAAAGTATCTTACATACATTTAAAGATTCTTACAAGGAAAAAATAATTCATCCGAGGTCTTATTATTATCCTCATTCAGTCTTACATTCTTTCAATTGGTTTACCATTGTTTAAGGGAGAACAATATTGCATTTGTTGTAAAAAAAAAAAAAATGACCAAATTCTTAGTTGTTTTTTGTTGGCCAGCCCTATTTCTAACCCAGCCTGTATATGAAAGCCATATCTTGAAAATAATGCGTTTACTCGAAGCAAAAAATAAAACCACTACTTTTTCATATTCACAAACTTGTAAACCAAAATTTGAGATTAGCTCTTGAAATTAAGGCAATTATTTGCAAGTTTCAGTAGGTAAAGGTCTGCAAGTGCATTCACTCTGAAGTACTTACCTTTTGTAGCAAGTTCCTTGGAGCAAGCCCCAAGCAAGTTGACAATGTTGACGTGACGCCCTATATGAATCAAAATCTTTACCTCTGACCTCAGAGCTTTCAGCTGGGAGCTGTCAGTTCGAGACTTCATCATTTTGACTGCCACGGTCGTTCTAGGCTGACCTGGGATGAGGTTGAGAGCTGTGGCTCGGTAGACAAGTCCAAAGGCTCCAGCACCAAGGAGCTTATCTGAAAGATAATGAAGAAGTAAACAGATAGAAACAAATATATATAGAATCTGGTTGCTATACACCAGATGCTTGTGTAATTGTAGTAACCGTAATGACCTCTCTTAACTTCATCTGGATCTTGGGCTTGGTAGTGACAAGCACATCCAGAAAGTGTTGAAGAAGTCGAGGAGTTAAGAGGGAATGCTGACTTCAAAGATGAAATCCAATCCTGCCTCTTATCTTACATCCTTGTAAAGTAGTACCTGATAATGAATGCATTTAAAACACAAAATATCTGGTAAACCTTTCAAGCACACTAAATATCTGGTAAACCTTTCAAGCAAATAATATAGCTGGTCTTTAAAGCACAAAAAGTATCTGGCAAATCTTTCAAGCACACAAAATATCTGGTAAACCTTTCAAGCAAAAGAAATATTTTGTAAACCTTTCAAACACACATAACATCTGGTATACCTTTCAAGCATACAAAACATTTTGTATAAACCTTTCAAGCACACAAAATATCTGGTAAACCTTTCAGGCACACGAAATATCCGGTGACCCTTTCAGGCACACGAAATATCTGGCAAACCTTTCAGGGACACGAAATATCTGGTAAACCTTTCAGGGACACGAAATATCTGGTAAACCTTTCAGGCACACGAAATATCTGGTAAACCTTTCAGGGACACGAAATATCTGGTAAACCTTTCAGGCACACGAAATATCTGGTAAACATTCAAAGCATCCGAAGTATCTCGGAAACATTTAAAGTACACGAAATATCTGGTAAACCTTTCAAGCACACAAAATATCTGGTAAACCTTTCAGGTACACGAAATATCTGGTAAACCTTTCAGGTACACGAAATATCTGGTAAACCTTTCAGGCTCACGAAATATCTGGTAAATCTTTCAGGCACACGCACAATATCTGGTAGACGTTAGCATACAAAATATCTAATAAACATTTAGAGCACACAAAATATCTGGTACACCTTTCAAGCACACAAAATATCTGGTAAACTTTTCAAGCACACGAAATATCTGTTAAACCTTTTAAGCACACACAATATCTGGTAAATTTTCAAGCACACAAAATAGCTGGTAAACCTTTCAAGCACATAAAATATCTGGTAAACCTTTCAAGAACACAAAATATCTGGTAAACCTTTCAAGCAAACAAAATATCTGATAAACCTTTCAAGTACACAATTTATCTGGCCTTTAAAGCACACAAAATATCTCGTAAACCTTTCAAGAACACAAAATATCTGGTAAACCTTTCAAGCACACAAATATCTGGTAAACCTTTCAAGCACAAAATATCTGCTATACCTTTCAAGCAGACAAAATATCTGGTAAATCTTTCAAGCACGAAATATCTAGAAAATCTTTCAAGCACACAAAATATCTGGTAAACCTTTTCAAGCACAAAAAAAAATCTGGTAAACCCTTCAAACACTAATTATATGGTAAACCTTTCAAGCACACAAGTTATCTGGTAAACCTTTCAATCACACGGAATATCTGGTAAACATTTCAAGCACACGAAATATGTGGGAAACCTTTCAAGCACACGAAATATCTGGGAAACCTTTCAAGCACACGAAATATCTGGTAAACCTTTCAAGCATATGAAATATCTATAACGTTTAATGCATACAAAATATCTGGTAAACCTTCCAAGCACACAAAATATCTGGTAAACTTTTCAAGCACACAAAATATCTGGTAAACTTTTCAAGCACACAAAATATCTGGTAAGCCTTTCAAGCACACAAATATCTGGTAAACCTTTCAAGCACACAAAATATCTTGTAAACCTTTCAAACACATTATCTCTTAAACCTTTCAAGCAAACGAATTATCTGGTAAACCTTTCACTCACACGAAATATCTGGTAAAACTTTCATGCACACGAAATATCTGGTAAACCTTTCAAGAACACGAAATATGTGGTAAACCTTTCAGCACATAAAATATGTGGTAAACCTTTCAAGCATACGAAATATCTCGTAAACATTTAAAGCACACAAAATATCTGGTAAACCTTTCAAGCACACAAAATATCTGGTAAACTTTCCAGCACACAAAACATCTGGTAAACCTTTCCAGCACACAAAACATCTGGTAAACTTTTCCAGCGCACAAAATATCTGGTAAGCCTTTCAAGCACACAAAATATCTGGTAAACCTTTCAAGCACAAAATATCTGGTAAATCTTTAAAAGCACAAAACCTTACCGAAAACAATTGAATCCCTCGAGACTTCGTACTTGGTGTCGTAAGGCAAAAGCTCTGCTTGTTCATCCAGGCCAAGTTCCGGATTCAGGTTATCAGGATCCCCTTGTTCAAACATTCTCTGGTCTTCAAGGCGAATGTTGTAGGCACGTTTCTGTTGTCAAAAAGCAGGAAGTATTTACTGAAGTACAGTTAATATGATGACATTGTTGACATATGCAAGCAATATTTAATCTTGGCTGTTATTTTGCATTTGTCATATATAGCCGTTAACCTAAGTTTCTTAAGCTTGATTCAAAAGAAACTTTTTGTGGCTCTACCAATGTTCATTTGTTAAGTTTGTCTCGTTCATTTTTTTCTTACAAAATAAAGACACTAATACTGGAGATATTCTGAAAAACACCAATTTTAAGTGATTTCCAAGCAACCTTTCATGATCGAAGCTAATGGCTCATTTATTGTCGAATGTTCCTGAAAGGTTGTGCCAGCGTTCATTTGTTGAATGGTCTCCTTGTTTAGTTTTACGGAAATCTGATAGTTTTTGCAAAATAAAGACCTTAAAATTGGAGATAATCTTAAAAATATTAATTTTTTTGTGATAACCAAGCAACCTTTCATGATCTAATTCAATGCCTCATTTATCGTCGAATGGTCCTTCAATGAGTGGCTGGGGGAAGAGCATTCGACCTGCCTCATCAAAACCTTTGCCCAAAGTCAACAAAGGAAGAGAAATAGCAGAATGCGCCTGAAAAGGCATCTCTCTCCATCTTCTGTTTCTCTTACCCTGTCGCTGCGAATCTTGATGCAGATGAAGACGCTGAGGATGATGAGAATGCCGGAGAGGACTCCCATGATGATGATGATGTTGATGTTGGCGAAGGCGTCCGGATCAGTCACTGTTACGTAGGCTTCGCTGAAAATCGTGTTGTTTCTGTTGACCGCCTGGAGAAAAGAAGAAGAATTAAGTGTTCCCGTTGACAGCCAAAGGAAAAGATGAATAACCACAAGGCAAACTGCATATGAACTTTGCTCTTAAGAATGAAGAGGTTACTTGATATAGGGGCATGGCGCTGGCATAGGGCTCCATTATAAAGTAGGTGACCATAGCTACCGTATGACTGAAGGGAGTTGCTTCAAATGTTTACCACTTATTAAACAACTACTACTGAAAATACATGCCTAAGGAAATAAAAAAAAAGCAGACCTCTAAATTTATAAATTTTTAGTTGAAAAAATGGCAAATTTTCATAAATCATAAAAAAAGTTGGCCTTAAAGATGATTTTCCTTATGCTAAATTAAATTTAAGTTATAAAGGTTTCATTCAGTTTGGTTCAGTTCGAGGTATTAAGTTCTGAGAAAATGGCGAAAGAAAAAAAAAATGTCTCCAATGGAGACATTTGCTTCTGTTCAGATTTCTTTTGTTTTTTCAATTCTCACAGTGCACTGTGCATATAGGTTTTATATATTTCCCTTATAAAAAACCTATTCTTTGCTTCTATTTCGAGAGAGAAAAACTGTAATCAGAAATACACTAGCATTTTTATTCGTGAATAGACGCCTTGTACAGATACCCCTGATAAATAAAAACACAATATCCTTATTATTTCTACCATCTGTCAAACAAAACGTTTTGTAAATTATTTCACTTACGATAAATTTCGTATCCGTGAATGGTGATGAGGAAGATAGCTATTCATTTGCATGTCTGTATATTTGTAAATATGTTGATTTACACATTGTAGTTACTTTACTGTAAAAATAAGTAAATAAATACAAAAACAAATCAAGATAATACAGAACTGTATTAAGTCAAGAAATACAAATATTTACATAAAAATTGTTTGGGGCAATACATCTTGAGCGAGTTACTCAAATCTCTCGTTTTCTTCGACATCATCGTTAGAGAAAATAGGGTATTTTAGTGGGTGACAAAAGTATATCAATAATTAAGGACTAAAATGGATCAGAACATATTTTTACAAGTTTTGCGACAGTTTGTCGCCCACAGTGCCTACGAGCGATGAACAAAATTGTCAATAAACCCCTCTCGAAATTTTTATTGATCAATAACAGTTCATGATATGTTTTAGACATAAAACAGTCCAAAACTGTCAATAACTCTATTTTGATAATTCCTAGAGTCTTTACCTTAGAGTAGCACACAAATTTGCCAGGGTTAAAGTAGGCCTATACAAGAGCCTTGGACTTAGTTTTAGGCTAAACTGTCCTTATGCCAGCATGAGTCCTTGCCTTAAATCAACAAGTTAATTAAGATATTCAAGAATATTAGAGCCATAGCGTGGTCCTCTCGACTCACCAGATTATTTCCGAGAATCCATTACGAAAAACAAGTGCTTTATCACAACTATGGGTGTTTAAATTTTCTGTGTTCCTTATTCATTCCATGATAATTTCGGATATATTACCAATCACCTACCTCACATTTGTACTTTCCGGAATCGGAGATTTTCAGGTAGCTGAAGATAATCTCTGGACCCCTGATCAGGCGATGAGTCTTCTCATTTCTGCCTGTTTCCACGAGTGGTTCATCATCCTAGTGAAACATTAGTAAAGTAAAACAAATGGATTTTATGAATAATTTTGTTCCAGCACTACATGGATTTCCTAGTTGTACTAAAGTCACACTATAAACATCTTTGTGTTCCTTAGCTTTTATTGATAAATCTATTATTGTGATACTAGTTTTCCGAAACAAATAGTTGATCAATTTCTATTTTTCTATATACTCAATTGCCTTAAGAGCTTACACTAGAAGCAGCACATCAGATCACAAAAAGGTACAGCATTATTTAAGCCAATTACCTGATACCATTTAATTTTGTTACTTAGCTTCCAGTGACGATCCTATAGGTTGTCGTGAAACTTGTTTGCCAAAACATAGTTGATTTATCCTTATTTTTCTACATAACGTCACAGATTACATTTGAAGCAGTATATTAGATCAGAAAAAAGAGCCATATTATTTAACCCGATTACCTTATACCACTTGATTTTAGGTTCCGGAACGCCATTAGCAGGGCATTTCAAGGTCAAATTACCCATTTCCTTGAGGTTGTGGTCTTGAAGAGGTGCACCCTTGGTCAGCCAAACTGGAGGTCGCATGGCTGGTGGTAAAACGAAAGTTGATGTGACTACTGGAAACTTTCACACATTCATTTTACTGGCATAAATATCTACCTATAGGAAACAATGTTTGTCAAAGGAGACAAACAATTTATTAGAGCTTTTATACCAATAGGCACCACAGCAACAATTTTATGTTAAACATGTTGGAGGGACTCTGAAATAAGTACAGGCTGGATTGTAAAATTTAGGCCAAAGGCCATGCTCTGGTAACTATGAAGTCCTTCAGCGTTGAAAATAATGTTGAAACAATTGTCAGGAGAGGATGGAAAGGGAGGCTGAAGAAAGAGGTATGGTACAAGGAATGAAAGGGGTTGCAGCCAGGGGCTGAAGCAATGCCCACAGTGCCGTTAGTGGAGTGAGCTGATGTTACTAGGCCCATATGGGCGAAATAAGTACAGAAACTCAAAATAATTGGCTTCTGTACTTACAAACAAATTCTTAGCAGTTGAAAATAAGGCTGTCAGAAGAATATTAGGAATTAATTGGAGGGATAGGATATCAAATAACAGAATTAGAGAAGTAACGGGGGTGCAGCCGGTCGATGAGTACGTTAGGTTCCCATGCTGTAAGTGGCTAGGCCATGTGTATAGAAGACAGGGAACAGTACGAGATACACTGGGGTGGGTTACCCTTGGTAGAAGAGGTAATGATAGGCCAAAGGAAATGAAGCGGGAAGCAGGAGACGAGTGTTGGGGAGATCTTGAGGGGTTAGCCCAGGACAGAATGTGGTGGCATGAGTTCATCGAGGTCCTAGGCATCCCCGTGGGTGCCACAGGAAATGATTGATTGACTGATACTTACAAATGACATGTATCCCTAGCTCAGCTTCCAGCTTTGAGCCTTTGGTGTTTTCGCAGCGGAAATCAAAGGTGCCGTTCTTTTCCAGCGGTATTTTGTTGATACTGATTCTCGAGACGTACAAGAGATCCGTTTCTTCCTCTGAAAGCAATGAGAGTGAGGAAGAATTTATTATAATTAAACATAGAAGAAACATGGAAAGCGTTTAAGTGACTGCTCTCCAAGAAGAACTTTTATTGGCAAAAAATTAGTCTGTAATGCTTATCTCAAAGACTGCATTTCAAGTTGCAAATCAGGAGAGGATGAGGTCTTGTGATGTTTCTCACAAACTACTATGCACTTCAGTTTTCAAGAATCCCGAGAGGATGAGGATTTGTAATGTTTCTCAGCATAGTTTCAAGAACCACAAGAGGATGAAACATTGTAATGTTTCTCACTATAGTTCCAAGAATCACAAGAGAATGAAACTTTGTAATGTCTCACACTATAGTTTCAAGAATCACGAGAAGATGAAGCCAGGTGACGAAAAAAGAAAATTAGAAGCTTACCTATTGCAAGATACTTGCGAGAGGCATTGCTTTTACTCAGGGGCAGACCACCGAGTTTCCATTCCAGAGGAGGTGAAGTGAGCATCCTATTGCCTTGGCAAAGGAGCGTGACGTTATCAGCCTCTACGACTTTGACCTTTTTCGCATTCTTGGCCCGAATGCCGTTGACCTCCACCTTAATATTCAGGGAACCAAGACCAGAATCTGTAAAAGCAACGACCATTGACAAATGAGTCTTAAACGATTTATGAATATGAATCGAAAAATATCTAGTTGAAATTTCGAGTATAAAATAGCTTCATTCATTGCGGAGCATGAATTTTCTTTACGTAAGATTCTCAGAGTATAAAACTGTCATTCATAACGATCATATGGAAATTCATATATTAATTCATATCAACTTTTTTTTTTTTTTTTTGCATTTTCTGTCTTGCAGTTTTGGTTTAAATTCTTACCTGTCAGTAGGAAAATTTTCTGAGTAGTAGGCTTCGCATCTTGAAGATTGATGTTTGTTGCTGAACACCTGAAATTAATTCATAACAGGTATTAAAGTCTGGGAAGTATATTTTTTCAGAACTAATTTTTTTCAGGTTTTGAAACCTTAAGAAATAACTGCAAATTCCCCAAGAAGATTTTATGGTAGATTTTGCATATATGAAAGTTAGTTCTACTATTTTATCATATCATAATGGTAGGAATAGCTTTCTATGATGTACAAGTAAAAGTTAACATTTTAGGCTTCACCATCGTCACAGTAAGAGTGGCCAGATACCCTCTCCTAGTTGAAGTACTTATCCTTAGAGAGAGAGAGAGAGAGAGAGAGAGAGAGAGAGAGAGAGAGAGAGAGAGAGAGAGAGAGAGAGAGAGAGAGAGAGAGAGAGAGATGCCACTCTTCGCTCTCGTCATAATAAAAGTGTCCTGACATCTTTTCCTAGTTAGGGTACTTAACTTTTCTCGAACTTCATTGTAAACATCAGGATCTCCTGGAGACAGCATTTTTCTTCTTTTTATCTTTTAAAGGAAACTGGGCCATCTTCACGGGCCATGTATCTAATCACGAGCGTACAGATAAGCTAGACAGCAAATCTCCCTCTTATTACGAAGCAAGCAAACATTTTCAGTCTAACACGAACCTGTAATATCCCTGGACGAGAGCTTTGCCCTCCCAAACACCGATTCCTTTGGTGAGGCTCTTGTCAACTTGGCTCAAGTTGAGCCTCTGCAGGAGGTTCTTCCTGCTCTCCACATCCTGCAATGAAAATGTTATCAAAGATAGATTTAAAATTCAATCTGAGAGACTTATGTGAAAATGTAGCAACTCTCAAGTGGAAATTTCATGAGATCATTAATTTTCCCTTCAGTAAACCATATCTAATAGCATATATAGTAGTTATCAGTTCAAGAATTAAGTACTTTAAGCTTATCATTATCTGATAAAGCTGATTAAGCATAAAATGCTATATTGGATTGACAACTGCGTTCTATACAAATGGTTTACTGAAGAGACAATCGATGAGCGCTAAAAATTTCCATTTTAGAATTGCTACATAATCATATAAATCTCTTAAATTGAATATTTAGTACAGGCTAGTATACTGCCCTAAAATAGAAGACTGCAGTGTCTGCAAAAACACAAACCTGAGAAAAATGGTGGAATACTCCCTTGTCTTAATACTGATTTTGCAGATACTATAAATGGGACCCCGTAAATACTCGTGGAAAGCATCGAAGAATCATTCTGAAACTGCAGTAACTTGTGTATTAGTGTTTCACGAGCCCAACAGGTGACATATCTCAATTTCGAAAAACTTGCAGATGCTGCAGTTTTCCATTTTAGGGCAGTTTAGGTTAGGAACTCTGGGTAATTGCTGTTAACTGAATACATCTTCTAGAACACATTCAGGTGCAGGATACAACATAAAGCCTTTATTACTGAACGGACTCTGTTAACTTAACAGAGAACCAGACTCCCAAAAGCATCTGGCAAGTTGGGGCGTTACTAATTTAGTTGAAAAGTTTTCATCTCAAAGAGTTTTCATCTTAAAAAGTTTAAACCGTATGGAATTTAATACAGAATTTAGGCCAGAGGCCGGGCGCTTAGACCGATGATGATGTAATTCAGCGCTGAAACGTTAATTGACAATAAAAGGTTTGAAAGGTGTAACAGGAGTAAAACCTCGCAGTTGCAATTTGAATCAATTGCAGCTTGGGCCCGAAGGCAGGCTGCAAAGAACCTTAATTAAGTAATGCCTACAGCCACCGCGCGAGGTTCACTGGCGGCACTTTCTACGGGAGAAGTGTAAGCTGTACGTAGGTTCCTAAGCAAAAGGATTACCTTCGAAATGACTTGGAAGTCGGTACAGTTGACCTTGCTGAAACATTCCCTAAATTCCAGGGTCAGGTCAGGCTTTGGGTATCCCGTGCTCCTACATATCACTTTAAAATCCTCGATCTGAGGCACCATCTTGTTGTCGAATCTAGTGTTGTTAACCCAGTATTCAATTACTGGGTCTGATGGGGGCACTGAAAGAAAAAGGAATTTTTTTTTATTTCTTGCTTTAAATCTCCAGCTGAAAATCATTATGGATAGAATCAACAGATTATAAACACAAGTGGGCTCCAAAGAGAACTATCAGCCTAGAGAGAGAGAGAGAGAGAGAGAGAGAGAGAGAGAGAGAGAGAGAGAGAGAGAGAGAGAGAGAGAGAGAGAGAGAGGTTATAGGAAAAGGTGATGAATAAATAAGTATGAAGGAATAGAAAATAAAACCGATATGCCTGATATTCGGAGGACGTCTGCAGCAGCAGAGAGCAGGAACGAAATTGTGGCTCGCGTCAAAAATTCATTCCTGCTGCTGCTGCTGACGTCTCCGAACACCAATCGTATCGGTTTTATTTTCGTAGTAAAACTCTTTAAATAAAATCATTGGCGGTGGGTTTTAGACAGACAAAGATTGAAGTTGAGTTATAAATTAGGTCAAGTTGATTAATTTTTTTTTTTTTTTTTTTTGTTTGTACCTGGCACCGTGACGTTGAAAGTGAGTTCGTCTCTCGCTTGGACCTTCCCGTAATCCGAGATCAGAGCTTCCAATACATAAGTCCCAATGTCTTTGACGGAGAGGTTCACGAGCGTCAAGAACAAGTTCCCATTTTCGTGTTCCACATCCAGTTTATGGCGGAAGGATCCCTGCTTGGGGTTGGAGGAGTTGGCCAAGATATCATCTGCGAGATTGGGGATAATTTGCAGAAGTGTTAGGGTGGCGTTAGTCGATAGCCATAAATAGAGAGTATTTGAAAAAAGGAAAACAATTTTAACCACTGGAGGTTTAGGTATACCCCAAAGCTGTCAGCGTTGAGGCCTCAACTTTATTTTTCATAGGGAGTTCCGAGATCGAGGTTTTGGAATGTGTATGGGTCCACCTAAATATTTAACAGCATGGAGGTAATAATCGTCCAGTCGCAGATATTACAACTGACAAAGTCGAATGGATGCAGTCCCAGTCGATGTACACACACACCATCACCTCTCGTCCGGTCGACGTGCCTAATCAACTCAGCATGAGTCCCTCGTAGCTGAGGTCCAACCAACGCGTCTTGTGAACTGCCCCAAGGCCACGCAGTAACTAACTTTCAGGAGGACGGCTTTCTTTAAACGAACAATCACCACTTCGTCAAACTACAGCCTTCTTGGATCTGGCAACTACTTCACGAGGTAGTCTTGAGAAGAGCGTTGCAGCAGAAATCTCAAAAAATTATGAATAAAATATAAAATGCACACGGCATTTGCGCCCTCTCCCCTGGGAACAACCACCACCAGTCAAATATTTACCTGAGCTACGGCAAACATACATACATACATACAGACATAATGTATATACCTAATATATTATATATATATATATATATATATATATATATATATATATATATATATATATATATATATATATATATATATATATATATATATATACAGTAGGTATATATATATATATATATATATATATATATATATATATATATATATATATAAAGTTTTTTTTACTTAAAGGGCGAAGGTTCAAATACACTGATTAGAAATATAAGCTGTTTTCTGGGTCAGTCCTAAACTTCCGTCTAATGTACAATAAAGTAATAATAAACATAAAACAGTAAGTTTTAAAACAAAATTTGAACAATTATACACAGACATTAAATTACAGTATTGCAAAGTAAATAACTTGTGCTGCAATACATCAAGTCGTGAACTTACCAAACTTCCCAGTGGTCATCAAAGTCTAATAACGTTATTTAGTGACAGGCAGAACTATTTCGCGACTCTCCCCACTCAATGTGGCACTTCGAATGAAGTTAAGTATACCTTAGTTTAACCAGACCACTGAGCTGATTAACAGCTCTCCTGGGGCTGGCCCGAAGGATTAGACTTTTTTTACGTGGCTAGGAACCAGTTGGTTGCCTAGCAACGGGACCTAAAGCTTATTGTGGAATCCGAACCACATTATACCGAGAAATGAATTGGAGAGCATACAAGAAGAATGCAAATATAAAAAAAGAACTAAAGACTCTCCTATTCTGCAGGAACTACGATACTGACGAGAAAACACTGAAAAACAATTATAAAATATAAGAAGCACCTTATTTTGAAAACGTACATGGACCCGCCAGAAGGGGAATTATCCCTGTGGAGGGCTGTACATAAAACCAAACAAAGTGAAACAAAGTGAAAGTGAAACGATACTGACGAGAAAACACTGAAAGACATTTATAATTAAGAAGCACCTTATTTTGAAAACGTACATGGACCCGCCAGAAGGGGAATTATCCCTGTGGAGGGCTGTACATAAAACCAAACAAAGTGAAAAAGTGGAAAGCAAGTGGCCACCCATTTCGCGGCCGCAACTCGTCTTTCAGTAGAACCACGTCACCAGCTGCTGAATTTCGTCTAGTTTTTTGCCAGTTTACATCTTATGCAAATTAGTCGAACACTCTCGAGTCCAACGGGACCAAAATAAATCGGCAAGATACTGTACACATCTCCATCCCGATCTTACATAATCTTTGTCTGAAAGGGCACCTCTTCCTGATCGTTTTGGCCGTAAGTCATTTAGGCCGTAACGTCCATCACAACGTGAGACGTTATGTTTATGGTATTTACCCTCATGTTTGTGGTTTTTACCGTCATTATTTTACGTTTTACGTACATCCCCAAAGGGCTGGTACTAAACTCGGCGCCCATTTTGCACGTAAACGTGCTTACGGCCCAAATGATGTACGGCCGAAACGACCCGAACTCTTTCTGGTGGTTTCCTTTTAGTGTGAGCGATAAATTGGAAACAAAATGCAATGGGTCAATGAATGACATCCCTGAAAAACGTAGTCAAGGGTCTGCTATTAAGGGTGTCCTCAATTTCACAAAAAAAGTGTGCGTAGGCAGTCATCAGAAAGGGCCTGTTGATTTAAACTGAAGCCAATACCCTTCTTTCAGTTCTTACTTGCCTCTCCCAGGCACCACCAAAATGGGAATCAACCTGCCGAACTAGAAGCATATTGCCAATGGCTGTGTGATCGAGACACTAAGGGGAATTTTGAAGTTCCCTTGCAGCCCCTGTAAAATTTGTATACCTCTATCAACGCTTCATTACCTAAACTGCGTCTCTCATTGTTAGAAATCGTTGCAGTCCATTAATGAATGCTGAAGCAGTCAAGTCATCTAAAACTTCTAAATACTTTACGAGAAGGGAGAGTGGATCCATTATCCACAACAGAAAGGATATCATTATCAACTGAATTACATGGTAGGTCACCAAGTAAAATTTTACGAGGACTGACAAACTCCTCGAGATTGAAACCACCCTTGGCACATGAAAGTCTTTAGTCTCTTTTGCTCCATGTGCCAAAGTGGCCTCATTAATGGATGCCTTTAAGCAGTCAACATAAAAATGGTCAAGTATCCCCCATCAATTACTGTTTTATCAGTTGCCAGTTGCACTTCGTCTCAGTGCCTAACTGGCAACACTGGGAGATGATGTGGCTCCAAATAAGTGAACAGTCATTCTGTAAGTCTCAGGATGGCTAAATGTATTCCCGTCTTCCCCACAAGAGAAACCGAGGGTAGTCTCTGTCCTCAAAAGGAACATGCATCTGATAAAACATTTGTGCAATATGTACCGTATATGCAAATTTTACAAACCGGAGCCTAAGTAAAACTTCCAGTCGACTACTTGTCATACCAGGTCCAGAAAAATATTGGTCATGAAGTGAGCTACTACGAACTTTTGCTGTACGGTGAAACACCACACATATCTCTTGTTTTTGGGACTGAAAGACTGCCAAATGGGGCATGTACCAATAGTTATTGTCATGCTGGGTTCGAAACCTTTTCTGCATATCCTAAATTAAACATAAGTGATAAACTTGATATATTCCTGCTTAATCTGTTCAGTTTTATCTAATTTGTTTTTCAAAATAGTCTCCTGTAAGCCAACATTTCATTGTTAACCTCTGCTAACCTCTGATAATTCAGCCTTAACGCCAGTCCTACTAAGCTGTCTCTCTCGAAGGGGTTCTTTCAGCTGCTCAACCTCTAGCTTATCCATTTTCATTCAAATACCGAATAATAAACAATATTTAGTTGGCCACTGTGGCGTAACTAAGGGAGGTGGGGGGAGGTCCTCCCGGGCGACACTGTCCGGGGGAGCGGCACTCTGGCATCTTTTCAGCTGGTCTGGTCTAGCATAGTTCTAGATTTTCTAGCATATTTTGTCTGATCGGAACACTGAACAGCGATTTATACTCTGCTGTGTTGTTTTTGTTTTAGCCTTATGAAATAAAATAAATGAGATGAAATAAAATAAATGACTGAGATGTTAAGGCTTAAAATGTGGATTTAATTTTCACCGCTTGAGTACTTTTTAGCACGGGAATGGGACGGCACTTTCAGAGTCCGCCCCCGGGGCGCCAATAACACTAGTTACGCCTCTGTTTGGCCAACAGTCTTGCCAGCAAGCGTTAAGAAATCGTTAGTTCTCCTACACGATGCTCTAAGTATGATATGTAGCCTTGTAAAATATATCAATATGTTTTGAGTTCAGACAAGAAACAAAATACACCTGAAGGCCGTCTAAAGGCAGCAAAAATAAAAAAAAAGACCTTGCTCCAAAACTTGGCAAATACCTGTCAACGTGTTTTTATTCCCGTCATATATAAGAACACTACAGTACTTAAGAGTAATTTCTTAACTCAATAGACTGGCAGTAAATTCAAATTTCACTTTTGCCTAACAGTCTGTTCAGCACTAAGTTCCAGTTTTCATTTGCTTGCACTTAAGAAACGAAAACCTAAAACAGCTTTATCCTACGATTCACGAACATTAATAAATCACAGAGTTTGAACAGTCGCTAAATAGCGACTGTTGCTTAGCCTGAATCCTATCTTAAACACTTAACCAATTAGTCATTGGAAAAACACAATTACACATCACCGCTTCAATATGCAATTTCTGCAGTTTGCAGTACAACAGAGAAAATCGTCGGCTCACACAACACGCTGTGTGTGGGTCCATCTAAATGTTTAACGGCATGGGGACAATAATAATGTCCAGGCCGCAGATATGACGGCTGCCCGAGTTGAATTGATGCAACACCTAAGACAAGTCTCAGTTTTACTGTCCAAGTCGATGTACACAATATCACCTATCGTCCGGTTCACATGCTTAATCAACTCAATAAAAGTCCCTCGTAGCTGAGGTCCGACCAACGCGCCTTGTGAGCTGCCCCAAGGCCAAGCAGTAATTGACTTTCAGAAGGACGGTTTTCCTCGAACGATCACCACTTCGTCAACTACAACTTCTTGGCTCTGGCAACTACTTCACGAGGTAGTCCTGAGAAACTGCGCTGTCGCAGACGAGCCAAGAAGTCTCAGAAATTATGAACGAAATGTTAGATGCATACGGCATTGATGCATCCTTGAACGCAATGTCATAGTCTCAGTGACTCATGTTATAACTCGGCACAGTAAAGGGCTGAAGAAATCGGTGGTAACAATTGACACCATACATACATCTTGCCTGGCACGTTAGTTGAAGATTCTATTAAATCTATCTCTGTTGCATCTGCCTTTGCTGATTTTGAAGTCGATGTATATTTGTTCTATGTAATTTTGCTTATACCAAAATGCGTGATTTTGCATCCAATCTTTCAACAAAGTATACTGTAAAAGGTAAATAGAGTTGAAAACAAATTTTGGTGCAAAGAAATGCCTGTAAGTTATCTAGGACAGGCTCCTGAGTTTTGTGTTTGAAACCTTACTCCATGGTTGACTGACACGCTAATTCAGTTCCCCTTCAGTCATAGCTAACGCTGCTAATTTTATAAACGAAAATAAAATGAAATTGAGAAAATTACCTCCCCTCCGCCAAATGAACGTCGGCTGAGGATAAGCAGTGTACATGACGCGTAAGGTGAGGTCCTCAGCCGGTTTGATCTCGGTGTCATTGTCTTCCTCCAACAATAGACTTACGCTGTAGGTGTTGTAAGCTGCGAAGGAAAGAGTTTTATGAATGAAATTAGAGTGAAGACCCAAACGGCATACTATGTGTCATATTCCTTGAATAAATTTCAGGAATGAAGTTAGAGTCAAGTCCCAAACAGCATACTACGTGTCCTATTCCCTGAATGAAATTAAGCCCCAAACGACATACTGTGTGACATATTCTCTGAGTGTATTTTAGTGTCCTATTCCCTGAATGAAATTAAGCCCAAACGACATACGTGTCATATACTCTGTGTGTATTTTATGAATGAAATCAGCGTTACGTGTCATATTCCCTTGCTTTTATGGGATTCATAAGGAAGGTTTATGCCAAAGAATAAAGTATTGAAATGAAGGATGTTGCTTGATTTGCATACATTTTTAGGGGCACTTTCTAAAGTTATAGAAAAGTTTTGTCAGCGTAGTTTTCTTGTGGATGGTACACCGAGATATTCTTTTAGTATATTTTATTAAAATTATGGTGATTGCCGTATTTATTTTTCCTGAGGAAATAATAATAATAATAATAATAATAATAATAATAATAATAATAATAATAATAATAATAATAATCTCATGAGTCACTAAAACGGTGAAAAAATCCACACTGATGTGAATATAAATATATGTTTGAGAATATATATATATATATATATATATATATATATATATATATATATATATATATATATATGTATATATATATATATATATATATATATATATATATATATATATATATATATATATATATATATATATATATATATATATATATATATAAAGATAGCTTTCAGAGCTTTCAAAAAACTGCTGGACTTTCCTTCTCAATAATATACATATACATATACATATCTCTATATACTGTATATATATATATATATATATATATATATATATATATATATATATATATATATATATATATATATATATATATATATATATATATATATATATATATATATATATATATATATATATAAACAAGAGCTTTCAAACAACTGCTGGGCTTTCCTTCTCAATAATATATGTATGTATATATATGTATATATATATATATATACTGTATATATATATATATATATATATATATATATATATGTATTATATATACATTATATATTATGTATTTTTTCAGATATATTTTACACTTACATTAATACGACCCTTCACCAATAATAATAATAATAATAATAATAATAATAATAATAATAATAATAATAATAATAAAACAAAACATAACGAACACGATACAGATTCCTAAATATCGTCTAGAATGAATAATGAGAAAGCTTAATTGCTCTTACGTAGTACATCAAGGAACAGGCTCTTGGTCACAGGGTTAGAGTCCCTGTCGTCTTTAACTGTACAAATGTACTCCCCGGAGTGCATGTCAGGATTAGCGCGCGTGATGACCAGATTCCTCCTGATCTCCTTGTGAGGCACTGTCTTGCGGTAGATTTGAATGCTTCCACTCTGAGGAGTAAAAAAAGCTAAAAAGATAAAAAAAAGTGGAATCTGGGGTATATAAGAAGCATGTTGTATGCTTGCACTCTGAGGAGTAAAAAGACAAAAAAAGTAACATTAGTTGTAAATAAGAAGCATGTTGTATGCTTGCACTCTGAGGAGTAAAAAGCCAAAAAAAGTAACATTAGGTGTAAATAAGAAGCATGTTTTATGCTTGCACTCTGAGGAGTAAAAAGCCAAAAAAAGTAACATTAGGTGTAAATAAGAAGCATGTTTTATGCTTGCACTCTGAGGAGTAAAAAGACAAAAAAAGTAACATTAGTTGTAAATAAGAAGCATGTTGTACGCTTGCACCCTGAGAAGCTACAAAGTTAAAAAATAAAATAGGTAACATTAAGGGTTCATAAGTAGTATGTTGTATGCTTGCTATCAGAGCAGTGAAAAGTAAAAAATAAAAAAAATAAAAGTGATAATAGAATTATACAAGAGGCATGTTTTAAGGTTAGTTGGTCTTGCTTAGCCTGTCTGGAACCAAATGCATTCGGCGATGACTGCTATGATTTAAAAGAGATTAATGTCCCTGTGACTAAAATTCTGTGAAGACTGACAATACTAGCTGACCGAGAGGCATGCCTTAAGGTTGGTCACGCTTGCTTAACCTACCTGCACCCGAATGCTTTCTCTGAAGACTGATCTGATCCATAAAAGAAAGCAATGTGTCTGAGATCAAAAGCATTCCGTGAATGGAATGGAATGTAAATAAAATTGAGGCCAATTGAGGTCATCAGCGCTGAGAGGGAAATTGAGAGTAAAAAGGTTTTCAAAGGTGTAACAGGAGGAAAATCTTGCAGTTGTAATATGAAACAATTGTTAGGAGAGGATTGAAGAAAGTAAGACGGAAGAAAGAGAGTATGAATGAAGGTACAGTAAAAGGAATGAAAGCTGTCGCAGCTGGGGGCCGAGGGGACGCTGCAAAGGACCGTAAGTAATGCCTACAGTGCACCCTACATGGGGAAGCATTCTGTGAAGACTGCTAATGCTATGATATCCACTGTTCGTAATCTCAGAAGGGTTAAAACACATTAGAGAAGACATCCCCCCCAAAAATAAGTCAGATTCTAAACAAACCTCGTTCTTGATACTGTCAGAATAATTCCAACAGACTCGTCTGTGGTTCATCAGTGGGTCATGTTCATATCTGCAGGTCAGATTCACCGTGGATCCTTCCTCTACGAAGTAGTAATCGGGACTTAATTGGTGATCCTTGATGGCGTTTCTCTGCCAGAAGTTAATCACAGTCACGTTTGGCTCCTTCAGGAATCTATTATGGGCTGCGGGAGACAAATTAAGGCGTTGTGAACTTTTCTTCGTAGCAGCAGAAGAAGAGGAAGAGCCGTGAAATAAACATGGACTCGAGAGAGAAGGCTTTTCTTTTCTAAATCAAGAGACAAATTGAGGAGTTGTAAGCTTACCTTCGTAGCAGAAGAAGAAGAAGAAGAAGAAGAAGAAGAAGAAGAAGAAGAAGAAGAAGAAGAAGAAGAAGAAGAAGAAGAATCATGAAGGGTTTGAGGTAACACCGGAACTACATAAAGCTTATTTTCTTTCTAAATCAAGATAGACAAATAGAGAATAACTATCTTCATTCTAATTCTCCCTTTCTGAAAGCTTTCACATATCTTCTTAAGTTTCCTCTCTTATGTGCAGAGGCTTAATTCATCTTTATATGTCTATAATGTGTTACTGAAAACGACGAAATTCACATAGCCATATTTGCAGTATATACAGTACATTGGTCAAAGAAGTAATTTAGACAGCGAACTGGCAATGCTGTTTAGATTGTTCTTAACACCCTAATTCTGCATAGTAGTGTGACCCGGCTTTTTGATATTTAAGTATTACTTAATACATACACATATACATATAAATATATATACATATATACACATAAATAAATAAATATATAAATATCTATATATAGTTAGTATATATAATATATATATATATATATATATATATATATATATATATATATATATATATATATATATATATATATATATATATATATATTTATATTTATATATATATATATATATATATATATATATATATATATATATATATATATATATATATATATATATATATAATTTGACAAAGTAACGGACAAGAAATAAAGCAAAACGACAAAAACAAGCTTGACAAACAGAATATATTAAAATAATGACGAACAGAAAGTAGATGAATTGCACATTGCGCAGAGAAAAGCAAATGACGAGGCGATAGTAATGATAAAAGATCAAAATCAATAAGAAATGTTATTTATCATGACACATAAAAACCTTACTATGGGTTTTTTCTTCCTAAAATCACTTAAAGGATAAAAGTAACGATAATCAGATCTCTATTTTGTCTGCGAGAATGCTTTGCAACAACAAACTCAATTGTTTCTTTTGTTTGTTTGCTGATTAAATGAAAAACTTACCTCTACCTTGGTTTGTTTACTCTCTCTCTCTCTCTCTCTCTCTCTCTCTCTCTCTCTCTCTCTCTCTCTCTCTCTCTCTTTCAGAGAGAATGTGGAGAGCTGAGGCGTTTTTCTCCAACGTGGGAGTAATTTCCGTTTCTGCTTAGTGGTGACTAAGGATACATCAATATATCAAAGATATGCTTAGAGAGAGAGAGAGAGAGAGAGAGAGAGAGAGAGAGAGAGAGAGAGAGAGAGAGAGAGAGAGAGAGAGAGAGAGAGAGCAGGGTGAGGGGGGGAAAAAGGGAAAGTGAGAGGAGGACAATGGATGCTCCGGGGACAGTAATCATGGCTAGTCCCTGGGCCAGGTAGCACTAAGCATCAGTCACCTGTAGGTTCTGGTCCTATGTGATTTATAGATCGTGTTTTCCTCTCCCAGACTTTAAGGGTTAATGTGACACGCTTTTGGCCTATCGGGGACACAAGATACCCCAACATTAGCATTTGTTCCAGTACCTATAATATTCTTATGTGACACAGAGTTCACAGAGGTACTGGGAAGGTAGGGGGTGGGGTTGTGGGGGGGGCGAGAAATGGAAAATTAAAATAAATCAACCAACAAAAATTATTTATGCAAACTAACATAAAATGAAAACATAAGTTACTACCCAACAAATGAGGATAAACAGTAGAGATGGCGCCGGGATCAGCCATTACCCAACACTTTAGAACAAACACTGAAGAACACTTTAGAACAAACAGTCAAACCAATCATTTAACTACTATTTAAGTACATCAGAATTATTATTATTAATACACAGAAGATGAACCCTATTCATATGGAACAAGCCCACCACAGGGGCCACTGACTTGAAATTCAAGCTTCCAAGGAATATGGTGTTCATTTGAAAGAAGCGACAGAAGGTTAACAGGAAACACGGAAAGAAGAGAACAGTTATTAAAAAAAATTGTTCCCCTGAGACAAAAACTCTTCAGTCAAACTCCTGAAGAAGGCAGAAAAAAATGGACGGACAACAGAGCCATTTTAGACAGATCTGTGAATGATGTGAATCAGAACCACATAATCTAAGATCCCACGAGACAAAAAAATCTTGAAAGAAACTCCTGAAGAAGGGGAAGTTGGACGTACAACAGAGAACCATTTCAGACAGATTTGCATCGTCTCCTACCGGGTACCACCATGATTGTGGCGAACACGTTCTCCTGTCTGTCGCTAAAGCTTGCCTCACAGAAGTAATCTCCGGAGTGTATCTTGATCGAAGGCCTCCCGAAAAAGAATCCCACGCGGGGGTCGTACGATGGATTTTCCTGAGCAGGGGTAAAACAGCTCTCAAAGGAGTATTCGACTTTATTACATATATATAATTTGTTTGCAGGACCCGGATTAAAACAATATGATTACAATGTGGATTTTTTTCTCTGGGAGATTTTCTGTCAATCCAATTCCATCTGTCAGACAGAATATATTTTTTAGGTAATCCCCTTATAAGTAATCCTGATTTTAAAAATGAAGATTTTTTCTTTAGTTAGTGAATTATAGTTCAAAGCTAGTACTGTCAAACGTATAGAAATTGCTCTCTCTGTCTCTGTCTCTGTCTCTGTCTCTGTCTCTCTCTCTCTCTCTCAAGGCTAAATAAGAATTTAACTTGGTCAAAGGTCAAGGTCAGTGTCACATATATAGTAGGTCAGGAGTCAAGGTCAGTGTCACGCATATAGGTCAAGGATCCAGGTCAGTGTCACGCATATAGGTCAAGGATCCAGGTCAGTGTCAAACACACACAGGTCAAGGGTCCAGGTCAGTGTCATACTTACAGGTCAAGGGTCAAGGTCAGTGTCATACACATAGGTCAAGGGTCAAGGTCAGTGTAATAATTATAATAAGCCAAATAGGAATTTCGCCTTTCCATAATCCAGTAACGGTGCAGATAATGGTGAATAAGATCTAGGTCAAGGATACGCCTGAAGGTCAAAAGTTAAATTAGACATTTTTATTTTCTTTTCAGCCTCAGTAACTATGCTTGTATATATATATATATATATATATATATATATATATATATATATATATATATATATATATATATATATATATGTTACAGAGTTACTCAGGCTGACAAGAGAATAAAAATGTCTAATTCTGGTTTACATATATATATATATATATATATATATATATATATATATATATATATATATACAGTATATATATGTATATATACACACACACACACACACACACACACACACACACATATATATATATATATATATATATATATATATATATATATATATATATATATAATGATCCAGTACAGTTGACTAACTACTAGTTACCGAATGTTATTCACAGCCTATATCAACAGAGGCGCTATGAGAGTCAGAGGTCCTATTATTCTGTCAGTATGAAGCCAACTTGTAACTATACATAACAATGAAGTTCTGCTTTTATTCAACAGCTGTAGTAATTAAGTATGTAAGTAATTAGCATTACAAATAGCATCTGTTATGCAAAGCTGTTCTGAGGAATAAAGTTTTTTCTCTGTATTTACATAAGTGTGTTAATTAGTCTACAAGTTCTTAACAAGGTTGACAGCAAAGCAGTGGCATTTTTCTGCGGTACCGAACGAATCATGCAAATTATAGCATAGCTTGTTATTAATTGCCCACATCTAATAACCTATATTTTTAAAGCAGAGTGCCAAGAAAGAAAAGCAATTATGAAAATAAAAACAGTAAAATGTATTGTATATTACGAGTGAGTTTTAAGATCTTCTGCATGGTGTCATTGCGGTCAAAAATGATTGGACTGGCCACCGGTTCGAACGTGGAGCAGTTATCAGACGTTTTCAGGAAGAAGAGTCTATCAGTCCGTCCCCCAGCGAACCCACCCATATTGAAGGGGTAACAGCCGTGGCTATTATCAGATTCCGAACGGGGGTACTTAAATTCGTATATGTCTCCCTTGCAGAAACCGTCCGGGCTACCAAAGATAGACCTTGGGAAGTCCAGTCGAAGGTCTCTGTGGACTGTCACGCTGAGGTAGTCTTCAGAGGCTCTGAGGCTGAATACGCCGATGACGGCCAGGCTGGACTGTTTGATAGCCTCAGCCATATCTTGGCCTATATGGGGATCGAGGCATCTGTGACAGGTTGTTTCTTGTAGGAGAATAGCGGCGCAGAACAAAAACACCGTGATTTTATTCTTCATTTTGCTGACTTGCTCTCAAAGTTCACCATGTGAATCAGGGAGGACACGGTCCCAACCTACTCAGTTTATTCCTTGAATAAAAGTGTCTATTTTGCTAATAAATTAACTTTTCAATATCCAAACTATGTCAGGTTACTGGAAGAATATATAGAGGACGAAATGACCGAAGGACTTCACCATAAATCTCCCCCAGGTGATTTTGTGCATCCTACGAAGAATGAAGAAAGTGGATGATTTCCTTAAAACAATTTTTTTTGCTTTAGTTCCAGAAATCGGAGAAATTTCACGGCTCTGAGGTCTCAAATATTTTGTTTAAAACTCGTATATTTAAGAGACATTATTATAAGTCCCTTACACCGATGGACATCTGGGTTTAGATACCCAAGCCACTGAACTTATTCAAATTTTGGACCGTCCACAGTTTAAGCGTGATAATTTATTAAAGAATCAACGCCACTGTCAGTAAATCTTAGTGATCTACTTGAATTCTGGTGCTCCATTTATTGGAGTTAGACCCATTAGGAGGCAATTAACCAGTGTCCTTAAATCTTGACTTCAGACTGCACGCACGCGCACCTCGGGTTACGTAGGTAACGGTTCAATGACTGGGTGGTTCTGTATGATATACTGATTTACTGTAGTCTATATTCGTCCCCGGATACCAAAAAAAGGAAGCAGTCTGTGACAATACTTAGATAGATAATTAGTCTTTTTTTTGGGGGGGGGGGGAAGTTGATAATATGTTCCATTTTCTTTAATGCCTTACACAGAGATCTTGATAACTACTTCCTGAGTTTGAGGGGAGAAACGATATTTACTTTACATCCAATGTGAACGATTCTAGAAAGAGAGAGAGAGAGAGAGAGAGAGAGAGAGAGAGAGAGAGAGAGAGAGAGAGAGAGAGAGAGAGAGGAACAATCGAAGGGTTAAATGACACAAGATTTACACTGCGAATCAAATGAAATTCAGTGCATGACAGAAACTGAAATCGAATTACTTTGGGGACTTCAGTACTGAGCCGGTTTCTAAAAAGATTATTTATTTAACACTTATAGGAATTCATTTTAAGAATTATTCATTTAACAAAATTAATTATCTTAGGTTTATTCCAGCTTCGCTTTCTCTCCCCGATGCACAACTTGACCTAGAAGGTTAAACAGTTCCCAGCATTCTGGCCAAGCCCACGAGATTTGTAATCAGACAACGCTAGGCCACGAAGGAATTTAAAAATAACTTCTGCACTCATATACCAATATAAATATGCACACGCATCTCTTTAAACAGGTTTGTGTTCATTTATGTATTTTTCCTCTATGATCACGAAATAAATCGCAACGAGACTCTGATAATTACCAGGAAATTGTCTCTGTCTAGTAATTCAGCCTTCTGACGACAGAGAATTGCAAACCTTTTTCCTTACCAAAGGAAAACACTTCGCTCTGGTAAGTAGATCTAGAAGCACAGTATAAAGAAGGACAATACCTTTTTATACTCATTTCAATGGAATGTGCAGCTCGAAATATGTGAATTTTCATTAATACATTCTTTAAGCAATTAAGGAATATTAGCCAATAAGCACATAGGAATAGGGACCAGTATATCTGTGAGTTATTGTAATGGAAAAGGAAATATCCAGTTCCATTAATTACATATGAGGAACTGGCGAATCAGAAAGAACTCTGCGGTGTCTTCTCACACACTTTCAATAAATCGTGAAAGTGGGGGCGTCTGCATCCCAGTGTGACAGGAATTGAGAACGAGAGGGGCCCTAACCCAACCTCACCTTACCTGACTTAACCTAACCTAGCCTATAAAGTTCAACGTCCAATGGGGATGCACCCAGCTGACACAAGGAGATTAGCAGAATGTTAATAAGCAAGTAAACACTACGGCGGAAGAACATCAACCTTACTGTCGCGTACGGGGTCGACATAGAAAAACCTTTGCTCAGTGATGCCATTGTAGCGGGCAATGCATTTTAGGCTCTCGTAGAATTCGTCAGGCACGAAAGTAAAGCCTTCTTTTGGGTCCTGGTGTTTTCGGGAAAAGGTAGTTCACATCAGTTTTGAATATTGGTAATGCTTCGTAATGCTATTGTTAACATTGTTAAAAATCAGAATTGCATGATCTCCTTCCATTCTTTATTTTATTACTTTCATTCAGTGTTGGAATCCTAACTTGTATATTTAAGGTCAAAGGGTTTAGGTTGATTTAGCAAGAAATAATGTTATTCTTTGAATGCATGCTCGTTTTACGCAAGAAATGTTGAATTTTACACAGGAAATATCGTTTATCGTATTTCATGCACTGTAAATTAAAAGCCTTGCAGTGACAGTTCCTTGTGTCTTTCCACAACATTAAATCTATTTCCCCTGTCCTTCCTTTAATCTATTCAATTATTCCATCCAAGATAGCATTAAACAAATAAGGAGAAACAACAAACCTTAGTAACAGGCCCACTTTTACACCAAACTAGTCACTCACATCCTTATCTTTGAACACTACCTGCCCTTTCAGCGTCGAAATCTATTTTGTCATTTATCATTAACCCTCTACATCACATTTTCAGATTCTTTCACATTTCATCCCTTGCAAATGAAGACAAAAAGTGCTGCCTGTACTTACTAGCGTCCCTTGGCTCTTTTCCAAGCTTACTTTGACCTCAGGAAAGGTTGGTTTGCAGGGGAAGGTGAAATTCTTCCCGACTACGGGACGATACATCAATTCCTCAGCTTCCGTGGCCAGCAAATGGTTGAGGTCTGTTTTGAAAGAAAAGAAATCAATGGCATTCGCGAACTGTTCATTAGCACATTTGAAAATGAATCGGGAATGAGGTTGCTTCTTAGTGTGTGAGATGAAACAAAAGTGCCCAAATGCAGTTAAAATATATTTCTGAGTACATACAGAATTTAAAGGCAGAACATTTGACGCGGGCACAAGAATACTATTGAGTTTCTCAAGCTACACTGTCAGTGGGATTAATAAAGATCATAGATATTAGTAAGGAAGTAAAAGGGAGGTTTTGGGAAATTCTGAATATTTTAACAAAAAGGTGAAGAAAAATTATTCCTTAAACTGGTAGTCTTAATAAGTGTCATAATATACTACTGAATTTGCCCTCTGTATTCTTAAGCACCTTAGAAGCTGATTAATTCTTTTAATCATCGTGAAAAAACAAATACATGCGTACAAACACACACACACACGTATATATATATATATATATATATATATATATATATATATATATATATATATATATATATATATATATATATATATATATATATATAGGATAAAATTCAGAAAGAAAATGGAAACACTGGAGTGCTACGAGGCCTTTCGACACTACGTCCTTTACTTAGCAGACTGCTAGTAAAGGACGTAGTGTCGAAAGGCCTCGCAGCACTCCAGTGTTTCCGTTTCTTCTGTAGATTTTATCTTTATCTATATATTCATCACGTTCCATATTTTCGTGATTCAGTTATACACACACACACACACACACACACATATATATATATATATATATATATATATATATATATATATATATATATATATATATATATATATATATATATATATGTATGTATGTATATGTACATATGTATATCTTTGAAAATCCGAAGATATCTATCTGAAATTTACGCAAATCTGTAAAAGAAAAAAGGACCATCTCACTGGCTCTGAAAATCTAATATTTATAGATTTTCTGCTTCTAATCCTTCAAGAAGTCTAAATTAGCCCCAGAAATGCCATAACGTATCAGGAACATTCTCCTGTTCCTGTTGGGTGGAACCAAGACGGAATAACATTCTGTCTTGGGTGGAACCACCTTCCCACTGACCTTTGACGTAAACGTAGACGGAGGTCGCGTTGTAGTCATTTGGCGAAAACACGGGCTTGTCCTTGTTCTGGGTCGTGTTGTGAACGCAGAAGTAGTATCCGACGTTGGTGTAGTTGACATTGTTGATCTGCAAGTGAACAAATGAGGCTCTGCAATGACTGTGAAAACTGAGGGGGCAGAATGTACTCATAATGAATGTTAGATAACATACCTTTATGTTAATTCACTTTCCTCTAAGTCGAATGAAGCACTTTGCATGTGGCTATGCCACGTCAATATTGTCACTGTCCTTAATAATTTATTGTATGACTGAAGCTAATTTCAATAGTATTAAATATAATTGTTATACACGGGATTCAACATAAAGGTATGTTATCTGACATTCAATATGAGTACATTCTGCACCCTCAGTTTACATTCTGAATGGAAGAGACATTCGTAAACAGATTTTGTTTCAGAAAATACTTAGCAAATAAAACAAATGTTTTCATTCAATTAAGGAGACTATTCACGAGTAAACCCTCGCTGTGGTAACATCAGATCACCTCTCAGTAAAAACGAACCAGAAGGATTCAGGGGTACAAAAATACACAGAAAGCGATGCACGTAGCTTCTGAACGACTCTCACAGCCAAGGAAACATTCTGAGTACTTACCACAAGATTCGCCACGTGAGGTCTATGGTGTCCTTCGTCGTACGTCTCCTCGTAGTTCTCCTGAAAGACAGGATAACATGAAGGAAAACATATTTCGCAAACTGTCCTACTGTTTAGGCAATAGTAGACTAGGAAGCAGCATGTGGAGCGCGTGGGTCTAGACTGTCCTCCTGTTTAGACAATAGTAAACTAGGAAGCAGCATGTGGAGCGCGTGGGTCTAGACTGTCCTACTGTTTAGGCAATAGTAGACTAGGAAGCAGCATGTGGAGCGCGTGGGTCTAGACTGTCCTACTGTTTAGGCAATAGTAGACAAGGAAGCAGCATGTGGAGCGCGTAGGTCTACTGTAGATACAACCATCAAGTATGTATCGAGAAAGCTCAGGTATATTAGATTTCTTATTCAAATACGGTGCCAGAGGCGTTGGGAATATGAGTGCTTGAACTTCAGACGTAAATGGGGCACTGGGGAACTTTGGATGACTGGGGTTTCTTAAGTGACTGAGTGTGCAGAAATATTACGAAGGTTAGAGCTTAAGGCATTAGTGAATAACAACCAAATTTAGGATCTGCAAAGTTTCTGGTATGAACGAGGAACCTGGAACTTTGAAATATTGGAACTTCTGATGGATACAAGAGAAGAAGGGAACTTGTGAACGTCAGAGTGATTTACGTAAATGGGTAAATAAGCAACTAAGGAATCTTACAGCTTATTTCATAAATAAATGAACGGGAGGGCTAAAAATATCAGATATTTAAATAAGTTAATGGAGAAGTTAATATCAGTTCATTTAACATAACCGATAAATTAACGGAGAAATTAATATCAGCTCAATTAACACAACTGAACGTACAGAGGACCCAGAATGTCACAGCTTCAAACAAAACTAAATGAACAGTGAGCTATTGAATATTTACAGTATTATATGGTATTATAGCCTCTTACAGAAGGCCCTGTCCACACTAGCGGGCACTGCCCGACGGGCAAACACTGTTCCCATAACCCGTTCCACTATACTGACCGACCGAGTATGGAGCCAGAACGATGCTATTGTCTGGTAACACTGCTTCACAAGCAAGAGAAAATATAAACAGCTGGAAGTGCCCGACGGGCATGCCCGCTAGTGTGGACAGGCCATATAACTAATGCAAATCAACAGAAAATGAGAGAATATCAGAATTTTGACATGAACGACCAGAAAGACCACTTTGGAACGCAACATCTTACATAGACGAGTGAGTCCTTCATGGCCACCCACACGATCCTCTGGGTATCTCGACACGTCAGGTTGAGTGTTCCTCCAGCCTCGACCACGATGGAGTCCAGGGGCGTCAGGATCTCTGGGGCAAAGCCCCGCCCGACGATGCCAGTGGCCTTCTGCGCAGAGGAACCTGGAGGTGAAAAATAGAAGGAGAAAATGTAAGAAATTGGAGAAATAGACCGTATGGGGAGAATTGATTACACTTGAGGTCTCTTGGTGACGGCCTTTGGGGCAGAGGAACAAGGAGATGAAGAATATAAGGTAAAAAAAAAAAAAAAAGAATGGAGAAATAGACCTTACGGGGAGAATAGATGGCAGTTAACATCTTCCCTTTGATGAATAGGAACCGGGAGATGAAAAATGAAAGAGGGAAATGTAAGAAATGGGAGAAATAGAAGAAAAATGGAAGAGGGAAATGTAAGAAATGGGAGAAATAGACTTTATGAGAAAAATGGATGACAGTAGGGATCTGTAGGTGACAGCGTTTGGAGTAGAGGAACAAGAAGACGAAGAATAGAAGGAAAAAAATATGCAAGAAATGGGAGAAAAATATTTAGGAGAAGAATGGATGATAGCTGAGGTCTCTTAGTGACCAAGGGGCCACAGTGGGCTGTGGCTTAGGTAAAGATGAGAGAAAATGATTGAAAATATCAACAAGTCTTATTTTGTAAAATGAATATCGATAGCTTTGTTGTCTTAGAATGTTAAATTCCATTACTTTTACTTACTTGGGCATGGAAATGTGAGCCTATAATTGATATAAATCTTCAAACAAATTTTAATTTGCACGAATAAAATATGAGGAAGCTCTATTTGAGCACGACGTAATTTTAGTTATAAATGAGATAATCATTTAGAGTCTAAACAGACAAAGATAATAAATCAAACGTTATTAAAGTAAAAAAAATGTTGCACATAAAGAACACACTGAAACATAATGATTAATTTGATCTAGTGTAAGAAAATGCGTTTAAATATTGAAAAACAACGTTAAACATTTCAGAACTTTCACGAAATCGTAATCGTAAGGAAACGAGAGAGAGAGAGAGAGAGAGAGAGAGAGAGAGAGAGAGAGAGAGAGAGAGAGAGAGAGAGATAAGCAGATGTTGTTCAAGTAATACCATTTTTTTTTTACATATCTGCTGATGAAAGAACAAGAACTGCTCTCAGCTGCATCCGAATCCTACTGATCATGACACCAACTTCCGCCAGGTATGAGCGAACTCATGAGAAAATTGATGGCTTTAATTAAACTTAATGGACTAATGGTTATTTGGTATAGATGAGATATATTAATGAGACGTAAATTATCTAAAATTTACCCAAGAAGTTAAGCAAAAAAATGGCCTGAAACGACATCCAACGACATCCAGCGGACTTAACCGGAAGATGCAAAGATCCGGACGAGGGGTTTCGTTCGTGGAAAGACAACATGTAAACAAAGTCCGGAAGCAACACATCCGGATGACAACATTGTCAAGCTTCAACCTGGTATAGTTTTAGTTTTATTTACATTTTTTTTCTCAATTCAGGTTTCCAGTTTCTTGAGTTTATTCCAAAAAGAACATAATCTGGAACATTTTGGTACAATAGATTCATATTTGAGAAAACTTAGAACAAATCCCGGAACATTTTGGCACAATAAATTCATAGTTAAGAAAACATGGAACGAATCCTGGAACCCTTTGGCACAAAAGATTCACCCATAAGAAGACTTGGAACAAAACCTGGAACATTTTGGCACAAGAAATTCATAGTGAAGAAAACTTTTGTAAACTATGAAGGTTCCAGGAATAAAACCTGGAACAAATCCTTGAACCTTTTGGCGCAAAGGACGGAGGAAAGATGGACATTCACAAAACAGAAAAAAAAATTCATCCCAGACAGAACCTAACCTAAGCTCCTGAGAAATGATTTGATATTCCAGAATCCAGAAAATTCAAAGACCTTCCAGTTTTCCAGTTCTGAAATACTTCCAGACACTGACTGCTACAACTAAACACCTGGGTCATCGTCCATCCTTCCAGTATTCCAAACGAAGACTATTAAGAGTTTACCTGAATATGGTCCCTTCCTTCCAGGCTGCCTTTGACAACTGAATAATTGTGATGTCTTTCTCAAGTATATGAACACAACTTCTATAGGTTAGAGAATTGTCCGGTTTGAAATGATTTTAGTGTCTGGCTTTGAATTCATAAGTTTTAGAGACAATGTACTTCAATGTATTTTGTCTGTCTGTCCGCACTTTTTTCTGTCCGCACTTTTCCCTCCGCCTTCAGATTTTAAAAACTACTGAGGCCAGAGGGCTGCAAATTGGTATGTTGATCATCCACCATACAATCATCAAGCATACCAAATTGCAGGCCTCTAGCCTCAGCAGTTCTTATTTTATTTAAGGTTAAAGTTGCCATAATCGGGCTTCTGGCAACGATATAGGATAGGCGACCACCGGGCCATGGTTAAAGTTTCATGGGCCGCGGTTCATACAGCATTATACCAAAACCACCGAAAGCTAGAGCTATTTTCGCTGGCCTTGATTATATGCTGTAGCGGCTGTACAGAAAACTCGATTGCGCCGAAGGAACTTCGGCGCACTTTTTACTTGTTTAGTTGTTGTTAATGATATCTGAAATGATTAAAGGACACATTATCTGGTTTAATGTGAAGATGCTGATGTGAAACAAAGTGACCAGTAATGACCAGTTATACACAGTTCCTTAATGGAGTCATGTTTTGAACAGTATTAAAACAAGTTGAACTGAGGCTTCAGTGCCAATTCAGAGTGACATGTAATTTGCCTTTTTATTCCTAACAAATTTCTTGACTGCTCTAAATTATTTCATACCTAGATTTTTTTTGTCCCCCTATACATAAATAATTTTGGAATAATTTTACAGTGATTTAGCGGGAGTGAGACTCGATTATTTCTGGTATAGTTAATAACTTTTAATTTAGTCTTTGTGTGAATACGTAATTATATGTATATATATATATATATATATTTTATATATATGTATATATATTATATATACATACATATATATATTTATATATATTTAAATATATATATATATATATGTATATTTATATATATAAATATATATATACATATATATAAATATATATTATACACATAAATAAATAATATATATATATATATATATATATATATATATATATATATATATATATATATATATATATATATATATATATATATATATATATATATATATATATACTGTATATATATATAATATATATATACATATAAACATACATACTTCTATCGACGCCATACATCCTATAGCACATCATTTACTGGCTCCTACGTAGAATCTAAATGATAACAACATCCTAATGATAAGTGGAAACGACAAAAAAAAATAAAAAAAAAGACACTCGACAAAATATTGACCTTTATCTGACCACTGAATCTCTGCTGTTCATCTCCAGTTTCGTCAGAGATGTATCTTGTGTTTATTTGAAAGAACAGAAGTTTTATTTTGTAGATATTTGAATGTTTTTTTTTTTACGAAAAAAAAAAAAAAACTGTTCCAGGAGGCGACTGACCTCCCCTCACTGACAGAACGCCCGCGATCGATCGCAGGGGTGGGTAAAACGACTTTCGACGTTTCCTTGAAAATCAACTGGGTCTTTATTGATCTGGGAAGTGAATTAGTTACCTGGTGGTTGTTCGACTGTTGATGAAGTAGGGTATGGGACTAGCAACCGCATCCCAAAAAACTAGACGAGGAGATAACTATATATATATATATATATATATATATATATATATATATATATATATATATATATATATTTATATGTATATATATATGTATATATATATATATATATATATATATATATATATATATATACATATACACACACACACACTAAACATACGCGCTCGCGCGCTGTGGTGTCCATCAGTATTTACCTGTCAGGTGAGAAAGGCGAGAACTCACAAGCCGTCACACCTGGCTCTTATCTCTACCTTGTGTCTGTCTCTCTCTTAACAGTTGGGAAAACCGGATAAATTCATGAATATTAAAATGCTTTATATTATACACACACACACACACACACACACACACACACACACATATATATATATATATATATATATATATATATATATATTTATATATACACACATATAATTTCCTTTCGAGCTTTTTGGATTGAGGTGCTAGACCGATCCATTTACGACGTCAGAGTCAACAGAGACATAGGCACATTTTAACATAGCTATTCCCTGATCTCGTTCTTACTGCGGAGTCGAATTTTGGGCGGAAGCCCTCTGCCACCCATCAAAAACATTTAGGCTCTCTCACCGGTCCCACGAGAAAAAATTCTACGCGTATGGAGGCTACCGGAAGCTCAAAAGAACGAAAAAAATAAGACCTAACAGAAATATATAGATGTTTATATAATAAACAGGATATAATCTATTCAGAGAAGCACCGTTGACAAAGAGCATCCCGTGTAGTGTGATAAGGCGTTAGAAACCATCTGTTTATTACACGTTTCAAACTGTGCATTTTCAGGGGTATTTGTAAAAAGCAATTCTAGGACCTAACCTAATCTAACATTACCTAAACCAACATAACCTAACCTGAGATTAATACGAAGGTTTATTATGGAGGAGTTTCTCCTAAGCCAATGTAGAATGTAATCCATTTGTAATGTATCTAAAATGACTTATATTTTCAAGCATTTTGGAAAGACAAATAACACGAACTTATTTTCTGGTTAATGGCCAAGAAAACAGGACTTGTCTATTTATCTTTCAGATGCAGGAGGCCTATGTTGCTGTGATGGGCGAAATATGGCTATTTGTCATTCAGCGTCACAGAAGCGACAAAATATATATATATTTTTTTTGAGAATTTCTTGAGTCGAGTGATAGGTGCTCGACGCTACTTTGATTAATAAATGAAATGACCTATATTTATTCCCATCATCATGTAATAATTTCTTATATACAGTATATATATATATATATATATATATATATATATATATATATATATATATATATATATATATATATATATATATATATATATATATACACACATACATACATATATATATATATATATATATATATATATATATATATATATATATATATATATATATATATATATATATATATATATATATATATATATATATATATATATATATATAACAGAAGTAGGCGACGGCCAGCGGCACACATCAGTGCGAAGGTGGACCATGGAAATGTACTAATCTCAGCATAATTCTTTATTTCCAACGTTTCGTAATACATAACTTTAACATTATCAGGGAATCTGTTAAATAATGAATAAAATTACTTTAAAAATGCTCTAAAAATCGATAAAATTCATAAAATACAGCACAGTTAGAATACAAAAAAAAGACATAAAAGCAAAATCAAAGACCTCGAACCAACCTTATACCAAGAAGGCAGAAAAAAGAATACATAAATAAAAAGTTAACTCAGGTAGAGTTGAGTGGAGGAGGTCTGGGCATTTAACTGGGGAACTAGTTGTTTAATAAATAATGATTCCAGGATAGGCAGTTAGCATGCATTAGTTGTTTGGCCTATGATACAGAAATGATTCCTATCAATATATGTTTTACAAAGTTTTCGGACTGGCTGTAGGCTCTCCAATCCCGAGCATTCAAGCATAAGAAACCATTCAAAACTTTGTAAAACATATATTGATAGGAATCATTTCTGTATCATAGGACAAACAGCTAATGCATGCGAACTGCCTATCCTGGAATCATTATTTATTAAACAACTAGTTCCCCAGTTAAATGCCTAGACCCCCTCCACTCAGCTCTACCTGAGTTAACTTTTTATTTATGTATTCTTTCTTCTGCCTTCTTGGTATAAGGTTGGTTAGCGGTCTTTGATTTTGCTTTTATGTCTTTCTTTTTTGTATTCTAACTGTGCCGTATTTTATGAATTTTATTGATTTTTAGAGCATTTTTAAAGTAATTTTATTCATTATGTAACAGATTCCCTGATGATGCAATAAAGTTATTTATTACGAAACGTTGGAAATAAAGAATTATGCTGAGATTAGTACATTTCCATGGCCCACCTTGGCGCTGATATATATATATATATATATATATATATATATATATATATATATATATATATATATATATATATATATATATGCATGCATACACACACATATATATATACACATACATACACACATACATACGCGTATATCTGAGCGCGTTGGCATAACGTTATATAGAAACGGTTCCCTAAATTAGCTAGGGTGTCCTCGGTTTCCAGATAAGGCCCACCAGCATTAACGAAACTGTACCCAGAAAACTGATAACTGGGTTAGAATAGAGACAAACAGCAGTCTATATCCTTCAACTAACTGCGGGGCATCCCTGTTCAGTTTAGGGTTACAATTTAGAATAAAGAAATGAGTTCATCATTGGCGTTTGTTTTCTAAATTTGTGAATGGCAAATAAGTAAATAAATAAATAGAGGAGTAACTGTATACACGAATAAATGAATAGGAAAACAATGGTTAAATATGTAAATAAATTAATAATGAGATCAATAAATAAATACATGATTAAATACACGAAAGAAAAAATATGTAAGTAAATGAATAATTAAATAACTGAATAAATAAATTATTAAATACACGAAAGAAAAATACACAAGTGAATAAATAACTAGTTAAATAAATAAATAAAGTCGTAAAACTTCTCCATAGTTGAGTAGGAAAAATGTATTTATAACTTATTTTTATTGCTGACCTCAGTTTCATGAGTTTGATATCGCAACGATGGAGAATGGTGGATTCCGTTTAAATTGTGTTTCAGATTTTCAGAAATGTTTCTTATTTACAGTTAATGTTTCTCGTTTATATATATACATATATATATATATATATATATATATATATATATATATATATATATATATATATATATATATGTATATATGTGTGTGTGTGTGTATGTATGTGTATATATATATATATATATATATATATATATATATATATATATATATATATATATATATATATATATATATATATATATATATATATATATATAAACTTGAGACTCGTTTTCATCTGTATACTACTCATAAACAGCAGTTAAGTACAGTGCAAACCTCGCAAAATGATAAGCTTCGCTTTTTTTTTTTTTTTTTAATCTAAGCTTGGATTTTATTTAGCAAATAAAAAATGTTGCTAAGCAACACTGTCAATCATTTCCCGTCTGTGGCGGGTGGGGGTTGGGGTGGGGCGGGATGTTTGAAGACTTCAAACCCATGTGACATTTGTACCATCCTCTTGGTATAAATAATAATAATAAAAAGGTCTTGTAACGAATCTTTTCGAATTCACTATAAAGAAAAAACAATCAAAGTAAGGCTCTAGATATCTAATTATATCGATCAGCAGTGATTAAAGGGATGATAACTGTAGTTCTAGAGAAGTATCGCAGCATCTTTTAGCACTATGTAGTCAGCTGTATATGGCCTATGTATGTACGCGTGTATGTATTTCTACATGTATGTCTGTATGAATATACTGCTATTTGGCTTGAAGATGATAATGAGTTTACTTATATTGCCTGCTCTGTTGCTGTTTATAATAATAATAATAATAATAATAATAATAATAATAATAATAATAATAATAATAATAATAATAATAATAATAATAATAATAGATGCCGAAGCAGCTCCAGGACTCATGCAGAAGAGTGTGCTACTAGGAACGTCTCACATAGTTAGAAAAGTGATGGACTCCTAAGGAGGCAGGATGCAACCCGGAACCCCACACTATAAAAACCACCCAGTCGAATAAGATGACTATAATAGACCAAAAAGAAATAATAATAATAATAATAATAATAATAATAATAATAATAATAATAATAATAATAATAATAATAATAATAATATGTGAATTTGATGACTATGACTGTAGTACTAATATCATTGTTGCTTCTAATACTCATAATAAGTAAAAACATTCGTAATAATAAATAATAAACTTATTATGAATATTCCTATACAGTTTCACAGAATCATAATAACTGTAGATTTGAAGGTGATAAAAAAAATGAAATTTAATTGCTATTTAAACCTTAAGAGACAAACTTCGTCACGTCACTACTCAAACTATTGTACATTCAATATTGTTTTAGTTAAAGTCTTTAAAAAAAATTAGAAAACAGTCAAACCTCAAGTTCTAGAATTTTTTTTAGTAATATTAATTGTTCTCCTTTATTTTTAATTTTTTTTTTTACTTTTTGTTGAAAGGATTAAGCTTACAGTATTTTCAATTACAATATTTACAATTTGGTTACGAGTTATAGAATTTGACTGTATGAATGACGAGTGTTAGGTTAAACAGCGTACATAGTATGAAAGCTTGTTTCTGCTACGAAAACAATGGATAAATTATAAGATTTCATGGCAACCGTTCAGAAAAGGGGAGAAAATGTAAATGAATACACAGTAAATGAAAGTTTCCCTCTACTACATATGAACACCAAGTAACTGACATTAAAAAAAGAAAAAGATTAATTTCAAGATTCAATGACACCCGTTCAAAAGAAGAGAGGAGATCTGAATAAAAAGCTTTTAATCTGTGGTGCATCACTATATTGTGATAAGAAATAATGAGTAAAAAGACACAATAATGTCAGTGAGACTCTGTATTTTACCAAAATACAAAAAGGATAAAGCAGGGGAGCTTTCAGCTGGCTGAAGAGGACCGTCGTGCAAACGGTCGAAAACTCCCCTATTTTATCCTTTTTGTATTTGAAAAAATACAGTCTCTCATTTACATTACTGTGGCTTTTTACTCAAGCTTTTAATTGGGATGAAAACTTACATATCAGCAGTATTAGCAGTGAAGAAGAGACGGCTGATGGCCTCCAAAGAGTCCCCATGATTCCAGTGGACGTCAGTATCTCAAAAGGTCAATCTATGTGCCACAGACAAACTGCCGGATTCCATACATCTCCCACGGTTCCAGCAGAGGTTTGTTTCCAGTGTGGTTCGAATACGGGGCTCGGGATTCTGGAAGGAAGAGAAGACAAAATGAATGATTACTAAGATTAGTTTCCCGTGTGGTTCGAATACGGGCTGGGGATTCTGGAAGGAAGAGAGGACAAATGAATGATTATTAAGGTTACTTTCCAGTGTGGTTCGAATACGGGGCCGGGGATTCTGGAAGGAAAAGACAAAATGAATGATTACTAAGATTAGTTTCCCGTGTGGTTCGAATACGGGGCCAGGGATTCTGGAAGGAAAAGAAGACAAAATCAATAATGATCGAGATTAGTATTTTTTCCTCCAATAAATCTTTTAGGACACCTAATTAGAGGTCACACGGAAAACAACCCAATTCTAACTGCATTATCTAACCGTTTATTTTTAGATATGAATATCTAAGCTTAGCTATTAATACAAATTCCAATGGAAATCAAAACAATCACGTGGGAAACAGAAATAAATATCTACCCTATACTGGGATCGAACCCAGGGCAGACATAATGTCACATTCTACCGTATTACTTAATTAGTCATCTAAGGGTTGCATTACTTCAAAGAAGCGATGGAGGGTGTTGTTTATTTAATCTTAAGGAGTAAAATGCCGAACACGGGCCATGTGAGCATTATAGAATTATCATTATGCCTTTGCCATCATATAGGGCTGATAACTATGGTTTAAACTTGACTCAACTTTTGTTAGTTATATTTCCAGACGCGTTTATGTATGAAGTTCTTAATGAATAGGATTTAATGCTGAAAAGCTGCACGATTGCGTAATGTCTAATTAAAATCTTTGCTTTCCGTTCAGATAGCGAAAACGATGCCCCAAGTTTTCATTAATATCTATTTCGGCTTGTTTATGTAAATGTGAATCCTGGCAGATTTTCATACTTTTAATATATAACTCCAATAGCTAAGGTTTATATACACCTTAGGCTTCCAGAAACCTTTCTCTTAAAGTTTACAAACAAGATAAGCAATATTTTTACTATTGTAAAAAGTGAAGTAAGCCGCCATCACAGAGAACAACTTCATAACCCTGACCCGCCCATCTGTCACGCCTTCAGGTGTCTGGATACGTGGGCGTCCGTATCGCTTGCGTATCAATTTGACAACGACTTTTTGATATTACATTGTGATAGGATACCGTCTTATCAGCGCATACCTGTTTTATTGCTCCTCTGTTGGCCCGTGAATCTGTGGAGAATCGTGGTCATAAGTTCCAATACGAAATAAAGATTCTCACGAATTTGTTTTGCTACGTGGGGTTGGGTTTCAGTGTTAGGACCCTTGGCAATTTGTAATAGTCCTACGACCTTTCAGTGCTTCTGAGGAGGTTTCATATGCATTTCCGTCACTCATTTGACTGTCTTGCACATCCATTTAAACACAGACACACACACACACACACACTCACTAGGATGATTAAGAACTGGAAATGTTATAAAAGTGTATACCTTTACTGGAGAGTTGAGCGGCTCGATATATATAGGCCTACAACTTTGGATTCTGATGTCACTACTATTTATCATCTCAGTTGGAGACAGTCGCTGTGCACGTTACGACATATTTCGTAACCATACACACACACACACACACACACACACACACACTCACCAGGATGATTAAGAACTGGAAATATTATAAAAGTGTATACCTTTACTGGAGAGTTGAGCGGCTCGATATATAGGCCTACAACTTTGGATTCTGGTGTCACTACTATTTATCATCTCAGTTGGAGACAGTCGCTGTGCACGTTACGACATATTTCGTAACCATGGAACGTCATCTTAATACAAAATCTTCTTGACCTTTTCAGAACGAATTGGCGGGAAGTTACTGAACGGTTTACGAAAGCTGTTTTGATCACTGACAATGTCTCTCTCTGCTCTAGCTTGGGCTGTTTCTCACTTTCACTGGACATTAACCCTTCTCTGGCAAACGTTTCAGCTAAAGGGTCATTGTTGGCTGAGGCTCACTTGACATTAGAAAATTAGAGGAGAACAACAGTCTCAGAGGAGAGCTGAATTACGTTGTTTCAACTGCACTGAGTGTAAAGAAGCATCAACCACACTGTAGGCTGAAACTAGAGAGAGAGAGAGAGAGAGAGAGATTTGGGTGCTGTAATTTGCTTATCTGATATCGAAGATAAGTTTATCTGCCGCAGAAGATGGGTTTTAGGAACTTTTGGTAAACAGTTCCCAGAAAAAGACGATAAGTTGAGCGAATCATCTTTTCATTCCTTTACAACCCGGCGGCAAAAATAAAATTAGACAAAAAAAGTATTAAAGAATAAAGGACAATTGTACCGTCAGCGTGGAAGTTTGAAGTACGAATTTTCTTTTATCGATCCGCTGCAGGTCGCAGTGTTACAACTAGTATCAGAAGATGTCATTAGTAAGTGTTTATTTTTATCTACTGGCTGAGATAGAGGACTGTGTGTCTGCAGAAACATTAATTAAACAAAAAAGATTAAGTTTTGAATGTAACGAGGCTTCCCTACTATTCTCAGTCCAACGTTTCGCGGTCTTTTGAAGGATGAGGATGTTATTATGCTTTTACTATATAGACAGTCGTCATTGGGATGTACACAACCTTAAAATTGTTTTCCCCTCTTTCCTCGTATATAAGAGGATACGGGTTCGAGTTCAGGAAAGGGAAGGGCAGTTTAGGTAACGCCCCCTCAAACACCATGAGTCACTTGCCTTAAAGAGCGAATGTCTAACTACATATTTCATATCTGACAATCGCAGGGTACCGACCCGTGCGATAACCTATAACCCTAACTATGTGAAGTCATTTGTCAGTTGTTCTGACAGTCTCTCTCTCTCTCTCTCTCTCTCTCTCTCTCTCTCTCTCTCTCTCTCTCTCTCTCTTCTTGAATCCTTCTCTCCCTTTCTCTCTCTCTCTCTCTCTCTCTCTCTCTCTCTCTCTCTCTCTCTTTTCTTGAATCCTTCTCACCCTTTCTTTCTCTCCTTGAATCTCTCTCTCCCTCTCTCTCTCTCTCTCTCTCTCTCTCTCTCTCTCTCTCTCTCTCTCTCTCTCTCTCTCTCTCTTCTTCTTCTTCTTCTTCTTGAATCCCTCTCTCCCTTTCTTTCTTTCTTTCTTTCTCTCCTTGAAACTCTCTCTCTCTCTCTCTCCACAGTTCGCAACTGTAGTGGACTACTTTGACCTCAAAAAATCATACTAAATTCAGGAACACTTTTGGCTTTTGAATGTCCTCAGACTCTTAACACACTGTTCTTTTCTGTGAAACATCTCTCATCACACACACACACGCACACACACGCATACACACAAACACACACAATAGACTTGTATACCTTCTTGGCTTCTACAAACGGTCTTCGCTTCTTGGATTTATTAATTCCAGTGACATGAATTTAAGAATAACTTTTTTTTATAACTGCTCTAATGGACGTATCCCAATTTTCCACCAATTTTGACTTACTTGTTACCAAGGTGTTAAAAGAACATTGGTTTAACTGAAAGGATATGAACACCAACTTGCACTTAATAATAATAATAATAATAATAATAATAATAATAATAATAATAATAATAATAATAATAATAATAATAATAATAATAACATGCGTAGGAGATAACTTAATTAATTAGCCAGTTTCATAACCAGTGATAGATTATAGGGTATTATTAGGCAAGACTTCAACGGATATCTGTTATCGATCACTATCTTGCTGCGACAACACATAAGGTTTTATTCTGAGTTGTCAAATGGTGGAATGATTTTAATTTTTATGATTATAACGAATTCAGCCGAAGTAAACTAACGTCACATATTGAGAAATATTCAGAAATCACACATGGACATCTGAATGGCTTGATAATTTTATAAAAAGCTGAGAAATTATTCAGAACAGTCAAAAGGTTCAGCTAATACCATCTGATTTTTAGTACCTTCTCCAGTTCGTGCTTGCATCACCGCCTTTAATTTCTCATATCGTTAAAAATAAAAACTGGAAAAGGGAATAAAATAACTGGAACTAAATTAAATGACAAAATGTCAAAAAACTTTGCAACGAACGATTTGCAGTGTAATGCAACCAACTAAAATTGTTTCAACGATTCCAAAATTGATTGCAATAAGATAAACCAACATCTAGGAGCGAGACTAAGACATTTAGACTTCCAAAAAAGACTTAGCAAGTAACCAAGAGGGATCAAAAGGATAACAGTCTTAGGTAAGACTGGAGGGAGTCGTTAATCTTTCTATTTCTTTATCTTTAGACTTATTTTAAGGAGTTATCATCGACACCTGCGGAGTAAGGTGTTGTTGCCAAGTGGGGCGGAGATGGTTATCTTTGGCGAGAAGAAGAAGAAGAAGGAGAAGAAGAAGAAGAAGAAGAAGAAGAGAGAGAGAGAGAGAGAGAGAGAGAGAGAGAGAGAGAGAGAGAGAGAGAGAGAGAGAGAAATGATAAAGTAACTATTAACAACAGTGTGTCATCAAGAATACTTTCTCAAAAACTGAAAAAGGTACTTGATAACCTTTCGGACTCTGTAATTGCCTTAACTTTAAAAAGGTTTTCGTTTCGGCCACTTTGGAATAATACTTCTGTAGTATAATGTCATCATAACTATCACAATGGCAGTATTATTATTATTATTATTATTATTATTATTATTATTATTATTATTATTATTATTATTATTCAGAAGATAAAGCGTATCCATATGGAACAAGCCCACCACAGGGGCCACTGACTTGAAATTTAAGCTTCCAAAGAATATGTTGTTCATTTGCAAAAAATAGCAGAGGGTAATAGGAAATACAGAAAGAAGAGATCACTTATTGGAAATGAATACATAAAGGAATATAGACAAACAACAGCCTTTTGAAGAAGTTACGGAACAAACAAACTCACTGAAATTAGCCACATCATTATCAACGCCTGTAAAACACAGCAGTTTTATCAAAACGCTGAGAAGTACCACTGATAGTTACAGCAGTATCGAACAATGATTCATGGGAGATTAAGAGTTTCCCACGACCGAAATTAGGACCCAGGATCAGGAAAACCATTTCTGGGAGTGACTGAATGTCAGCTAGGGCCCCCTTAGGGTTTTCTGAATCTTATAAAATCACAGGGGAAATTTGTGTCGATAACTATGAATTCCATATTCTGGAAACGCCCTGAGAAATGGTCTGAATTTGGTCAACTGGGCCTTAGAATCTGAAGAAACCAACCTTAAAGTTTTTTTTTTAATAAATCTTATTGAATCACAGAAAAACTGAGGTCGATAAGTATGAATTCCATATTCTGGAAGCTAAACCTTCAAGTTTTTGTATTTGATTTTTTTTTCTACCTTCCTTATGTTTTCTGTATCTAATTATACCACATAAGGCCTGTATCTCTCTGGTCTGAGGGAGGTCATATATAGAAAGTGAAATATACAAGTAACAGAAGACGTTTGCAAGCAATAGACACCTACATGAATTTATAAACAAAAATGGGAGCCTACAAATAACAGTCTAATCTTGTTAGAATACCTGGAGCTTAAAGATTAAAGTTGGAGTTCACAAACAAAAGCTGGAACCTAAAAAAATCAACTGTAGGTTTCAAACAACATCTGGGGCTTACAGAAAAGAATTACAGTTCATAGACCTTTGGAAATCTTCCATTCTCCGAACGATTTAGGCTACGTGCCACCAAGCAGTCTCACACTCTCCTTATCGATTATCAGAGCATATCATGATATGATTATGCAAAATAAAACTAAATGTTGCCTTGAGATTGAGGACACTGGAGTAAAAAGTATGACTAATGCAGATAACTGATATTAAGGAGTCAGTTGTAATTATAAACGTTTGGTGAACAATTATGTTTAAAATATACCGGATAAAAATGTATTTTTAAAAAAGTCATGTCTCTTTGAAAAGAGAAACTGGAGTTTCGAGCTTAGTTGCAACATTGATGAATGCACCTGCATTCAAGTTTAAAGAAAAATTATTATCGCAACCGCTTTCAAGTAGGTTTCGTTTCTGTTCAGAATTCACTCAAGACGAATTATTGCAATGACGTGAGAAAGACCTCCAAGTGTTCTATTAGGAGGGAAAGAAGAAGAAGAAGCTGATAATAACAGAATAACTAACGATATCTCTCTCATCTTATCAGAATAAGTATGATATGCCCTCAGTTGATACTTTGATAAAATCAAGGTGTTCTTCATAACATCAAGACGAAATATGTCTGTACGAATCCGGCTACTCTTACAAACCAGCTATCTACGATTCAGACTACAATTGAACCGGCAGCCTAAAATCCAGAATACTCTTAAGCTAGTTACTTATGACAACAGCTACCTCGACGTAAGTTACGTAAGTTCCAGGCTACCATGGTAACGGCTACCTAGAAGCTAGCTACCTACCAACCAAACTACAGGTGAACCGGCTACCTAAAACCCTGAATACTTTAAAGCTGGTTACCCATGACCAATATCAGGATACCAGTGGTAGCGGCTACCTACAAGCTAGCTACCTACCAACCAAACTACAGGTGGACCGGCTACCTAAAACCCAGAATACTTTAAAGCTGGTTACCCATGACCAATATCAGGATACCAATGGTAACGGCTACCTACAAGCTAGCTACCTACCAACCAAACTACAGGTGAACCGCCTACCTAAAACCCAAAATACTTTAAAGCTGGTTACCTACGACCACGACTACTATACATAAGATGCCGGCTACTTATCATATTCAGACGACCCTGAACACGGCTACCAATGAACATAGCTACCTCGGTAGATCGCCAATTCGATTAGCGAATGGCCGTGATATCAGCTGATATAATCGTACAATGGGAGTGTGGTATCAACTCGTGTTCTGAATGAAATTAATTGAGTTTTTCTTTCAGAATTATTTCTGTGGGCTGAATTGGTCACCTGGTGTCGATGACGTCACGAGCAGATATCAAGAGATAAAGGACAATCGTCTTCTCATAGACAGGATCTGAGGTGAATTGATATTTGATGCTGATAACACAGCGATAACTAGACGGATTTAATTTTGTCAAAGCCTCGTTTGCTGAGAGAGAGAGAGAGAGAGAGAGAGAGAGAGAGAGAGAGAGAGAGAGAGAGAGAGAGAGAGAGTTGCAAGGAGGTGTTTAGAATACTTT
>NC_089780.1:21095165-21117665 GCF_040412425.1 Macrobrachium rosenbergii
AATGTAGTGAATATACTTTAATTACTAATTTCATTTATGTCAATATATTATGATGTATATAAATATTACAAACTGTAAGAATTGTAAATGTATATTTTCTTAATGTTTTCTCAATAAAGGAAAAAGAAAAGGCTACACTTTTAGGTGGATAATCTTGTACAGAGCATTTTTAATTTACCCTTTCATTTTTTATATTTAACTAGAAAACTACAAATTCTGACACTAAGGTACCCCTTCGTGTTAGCGAGGGGAGGTGAACAATTTCTCAATAAAATGAAAAGTATTTGTAAATAATGATCATGTTCATGTTCCAGTACGCCCCGAATGTCTAAAATTTGCAACTGGAACCACAGTCCAATAATGAAGAAATAAATTATATTTTTCACTGTATAACTTTGGGTCAGTCTGATTTTCATGATCAGGTTGCTTATCACTCGAAGAAAATTTTCACTGTTAGTTGGAAATCTAAGGCTCTACATTGAAGTTAGAAATCCATGGATGTTTTGCGTTACCAAGAACCAAGTCTTGGTGCCTTTCGTTTAAAGGGAGGCAGAGGGTGCCAACAGAATATGTATAACGATAACTTTTTTTATAATTGAGTTAATTTCATTAATTTTAGTGACCTTTGTCTCGAAACTCTGAAGTACATTTACTGCAACCGCAAGTGTCGCTCTTCCGAACTGTGTTTTTATGTTATCAGGCGTTTTTGTGGTAGATATAATCAGCGAATTCCTTTGCCCTTGATTAGCGGTTTCCTTTGATGTTTGTACAAAATGGTAGGCTGTACTTTTTCCGCCATCCGCCTCTCTCTCTCTCTCTCTCTCTCTCTCTCTCTCTCTCTCTCTCTCTCTCTCTCTCTATATATATATATATATATATATATATATATATATATATATATATATATATATATATATACTGTATATCCAATGCAGCTGGAAGGAACGGGTGCTTGAGAATATTACAAAATCCACGTAAGAAGGTGAGTGAAAACCAGGACTCACCTTCTTGCGTGGATTTTGTGATATATATATATATATATATATATATATATATATATATATATATATATAAATATATATATATAATTTTACCATTATCCATTACAATAAGATAGCGTCACAAACTCTACGGCCATCGATTGGAAATAAGACCACAGTATTTACTCAAATGACTCGCGTTGAATGTAGATTATACAAAATGAAATTAAAAAATCTGTCTTTTTAAGCAAGGATTCCGTACTAATACCCAAAGAAAAATCAGTGCATCTAGCTAATGAAAGTAACGGAATATACAACTGTGTTTCAGGTCTATAACAACTCAGTAAATGCTGTAGGCCCTAAGAATAAAGTGTAAAATCTCAACGCAAATGTCTTGGCACAGGGAATCCCGAGAAAGTGTGATACTCCGTAAACATCGTTGCGCAACGCTACAAGGAGACCGTCCAAGTGGAAGCGTAGGACCCCAGCAACCAGTAGGATTATGTTTATGTCGCCAAAATATCCCTTCGTGAAAAATGGCAGTGCATGATCCGTGGTCGAAACTCAGTGAGGAAAATAAGAAGTATTTTGTTAAGTTTTCGAGTCAGATCTTTCAGGATGACTTTGTAAATAGTATCCACAATGCACTCGAGACCTGTAGAGATTTTTATATAGGCCGTTGGGTTTCTATAGATCTGATAAATGCAACAACAAAAGAATTCTGAGGTTAAATATCATGACTACAAAAGAGGCTCAAGTGAAGGTTAGGCGTCATAGTTAGGATTTCCCCTTGGAGTTGCCATATACCCATATTTAAGGTTTCTACTTTCGTTTAAAATCGTTCTTTTTCCATAAAGCTTGGTAGGACGTTCTCTAACAAAGGACAAATTACCTACGTCAGGAAAGACGTTAGGATACGAAGAATGACCACGAACTTGGGGCAATATCCTCTCTAAGAATATCAGTTGTTTTACGAAACCAAGAGGTCATCTGTCCATTCGTTTTTTTTCACCGTTCATCGAATTACTAAGGTGAATCTTTCCGGTAACTAAGTACCCACTTCAGTACCAAGAGACATTGTCAGCTTTTTTCCTCATTAAACATGAAGGACAGTAAATGCCATTTACTAGAAATTCACAACCGTATAACACTCTTTTAAAGGAGCTAAGGTTATGATACGTTCAGTTGGTGTGTAACCTACGAACTCTGGGTTTTGAGTTTTGTAGCTTAAAGGCACTATTCAGTGCCTTATCATTTATTTCATTTATTATTTCTTCGATAATAATAATAATAATAATAATAATAATAATAATAATAATAATAATAATAATAATAATAATAATAATAATAATAATAAAGAAAGCAACCTGCCTAAAAACTAAAGGCCAGAAAATCAATGTTAAGTAAAAATCTAGATCGGGATGCTTATTTTTGTAGTGTTGGTCATAGAATGATAATTGTTAAAAACAAAATCGACATTGGGAAATACGACATTTTACAAAAATAGCTTTGCTTTGGCCCTGTGACCAATATCTGGGCATCAGGTAGCCTGCCCCGCTGCCCCAGTACCTAGAAATTGGACATTTCTATGGCGTCTTTACTGACACATATAGGCCTAAGTGACCTGACATCTACACAGGATATCCTCATAATTTATCGGTAGTGGTAGATCTATGTTTTCTTTTAATTGTAGGCCTATATCTTAACATATCTCCTTAATACCTGTAAGCCAAGGTTGTTTACATATAAATAGAGAATGAATAATACTTTGAAGACTAAACAAAACTGGTTACAGCTGTAATTGTTGATATTATCATAGTGCTCTGGGACTTATTTCGAACATCAGTGGTCAACTGTAGATGTTAAATATTTCAGAAAATAATACATGAAAAATGTCAGCTTCACGAGGTGTCTGTAACGTTTCAAATGATTAAAACTCAAGTCTTTATTCAATATACACATGCTTATAATATATTTACTACTCAGAGTTTTTACATATTAACACTTGGTGTAAGAACCTCATTTAAAACACCTGCCACCTTGGCAGTAGTTCTACAGAAGCTAGACCTATCATTGCCTGTCTTAACAAGTAGGATTATGTAGTGACGAGAAGCAACTGCAAATGGTGTAGATATTTGAAAGACAAACTTCTTAGTCCTCTCGTCTCCACCTGTCTCTCTCTAGCAAGGTACTTTTAAGATAAATTATTTTCAATCTCTTTCAGTTGCTGATGGCCAGAACCGCCCAGAGAGAGAGAGAGAGAGAGAGAGAGAGAGAGAGAGAGAGAGAGAGAGAGAGAGAGAGAGAGAGAGAGAGGTACAAATTGATGTCAGTAGTGGGTACCTGTTGAAAAACCTATATATATATATATATATATATATATATATATATATATATATATATATATATATATATATATATATATATATATATATATATATATATATATATATAGAGAGAGAGAGAGAGAGAGAGAGAGAGAGAGAGAGAGAGGTACAAATTGGTGTCAGTGGTGGGTACCTGTTGAAAAAACCTATATATATATATATATATATATATATATATATATATATATATATATATATATATATATATATATATATATATATATATAGAGAGAGAGAGAGAGAGAGAGAGAGAGAGAGAGAGAGAGAGAGAGAGAGAGATAGTTATAAGATTAAACAAATAAGAAATGGTAATAAAATCAACAACAATATCAAGGCAATCGTTCAAAAGCACTTTGACGTAACAATACAGTATTCACTTCCAAAATAGGTAAGTAAATATACAAATAAATACGTAAGCAAATAATTAAATAAAGTCATTAAATAATTAGACATGATTAATACATGTTGATAGCGTCTAAATAATACCAAGGATATTTCAAACTCCACTAACCCACAAGTACAGAACCCTTTCCTCTTGCTCGCGGCCTGATAAACTGCATTAGATAAAAAAGAGGTCATTTGTAACGGTTTTCAACCGGTTGGCAAATGAGCTTCAATGATTGATTTAATATCTCAGAGTGGCGCCACCAATCATAAGCACAAACAAGCCTCTCTCTCTCTCTCTCTCTCTCTCTCTCTCTCTCTCTCTCTCTCTCTCTCTCTCTCTCTCTCTCTCTCTCTCTCTCTCTCTCTCTCTCTCTCTCTCTCGCTGTCCCATAGATCCCCCTTTTTTGGCCACTTCCGGTGCACGCAGACTTAGTCAACAGCGAATTTATTGGTCCTGAGTCACGAAAGATGGCGCTGGTTTTATTTCCGTTTCGAAGATTCAGGCGCTTATAGTTGTTTACCTTAATGCGATGGACAGATTCAGGCGTTTATAGTTGGTCAGTTACTGCGTTAGACAGATTCGAGCGTTTACAGTTGGTCACATTACTGCGTTAGACAGATTCGAGCGTTTGCAGTTGGTCACATGACTGCGTTTTAGACAGATTCGAGCGTTTACAGTTGGTCACATTACTGCGTTAGACAGATTCGAGCGTTTACAGTTGGTCACATTACTGCGTTAGACAGATTCGAGCGTTTACAGTTGGTCACATTACTGCGTTAGACAGATTCGAGCGTTTGCAGTTGGTCACATTACTGCGTTAGACAGATTCGAGCTGTTTACAGTTGGTCACATTACTGCGTTAGACAGATTCAGGCGTTAACAGTTGGTCACATCACTGCGTTAGGCAGATTCAGGCGTTTACAGTTGGTCACATTACTGCGTTAGACAGATTCGAGCATTTACAGTTGGTCACATTACTGCGTTAGACAGATTCGAGCATTTACAGTTGGTCACATTACTGCGTTAGACAGATTCGAGCATTTACAGTTGGTCACATTACTGCGCTAGACAGATTCAGTCGTTTACAGTTGGTTACATTACTGCGTTAGACAGATTCAGGTTATATAGTTTTTTACGTTAATGCCCCGTACAGCTTCAGGCATTTATAGTTGATTACATTAGTGCGTTGGACAGATTCAGGCATTTATAGTTGGTCAAGTGAATGCGTTAATGCCAAATCCATTTTTGTAGAATAAACAAGGGAGTGTAGTACTAGATTCTCTCAGTTTTTGAAGAATAGGGGGTTAAATTTTACTTTTTGTGATACTTGTGCGCCTGCGCATCAACGCGCGCGTGCGCGCGCGAGCACACACACACACACACACACACACACACACACACACACACACACACAGTTATACATACAGGCGCAATAACTTGGAGAAATAAGACGTACAAAATTACGCATAGGAAAACGGGCTACAAACTAAAAAAAAAAAAAAAAAAAAAAAAAGATATAAAAATCTTTGTTAAAAAACGGGAATACACAATAATTATTCAAGATATCAATAGAGGGTAGATTTAAATCCTTTAGAGTGGGTGTTTAACTGTTCCAGTCGCTTTAGATTGTGTTTGCAAAGTATCGAGGAATATATGAATCTTCCACTGCTCAGCCTATCTGTGAGTATAGACGGAGATACCGAGCAGATAGAATCATAGATGAGGGAACCAGGCTCCGTCAGTTGTTTGGAATTGAAAGAGGCAGAAAGGAGCGGAAATGTAATATTTACGATTAGGTGACTGCTCAGAATACAGTGAAATATGAGCACCCTTTTAAGATATCCACTAATATTCACGTACCTAAACGTGTAAACAAACCATATATACATTAACAGATACATAATTTTTGGTAAACAGATCACATAGGCCTACCTCACCAAAATGCGCAGAAGTAACGCAAGGTTTACTATACCGCGCAGCGCAGATCTTACACAATCGCACTTGCTATTCTCGATAGCGATAAGGACGAAAATAAGAGGTCACGTGATATCCTCTCTCTTTATCTCCCGTTGGTTCTCGCAGGTTCTTCTTAATTTGCATATTTGTCTCTCTTTCTGTGTGATAATACGTTCTTTTAGTTTTTTTCCTTTTTTTGTTAGCTCGTATAACGAGTAGTCACTTGGTAAATGATTTCATTAGGAAATGCAATCTTTTCCCGTCGAAAACTTGTACTTCGTCGAACGGAAACTCCGGTTTGTCTAAGTCACGTTCATCAACGCCATGGAAATGCTGCATTATAAACAATATTACATCACAAGCAGTATGATGTCAAGATGGTCTGACTTAAAGGAAATGAAAAGAGGAAACGGATCTTTCCGCAATCACGTGCATTAAGGGAGCGACTCATGAAACTAAAAGCTGCTCTCTCTCTCTCTCTCTCTCTCTCTCTCTCTCTCTCTCTCTCTCTCTCTCTCTCTCTCTCTCTTTCCATACATAAGCATGTACATAAGATGACTGACAAACACACTCATATATACCTATGTATATATATATATATATATATATATATATATATATATATATATATATATATATATATATATATATATATATATATATATATATATATATATATATATATATATATAGTGTGTGTGTGTGTGTGCATGATACACTTGTCATGAATACTAGCATAAATAAAAGCAAATTTGACGCTTGAAATTCATAGCTTCTGAGGTTCTCAACAGTTCTTGAATTCTGTACCAATTCTATCTTGAATACCTTCATTTTATGTCAAACTGGTTTCAAGCTTTTGATTGAATCTGGTGTAACTTACTAAGCCATGAACTAAACCCTTGCTTTGTAACATTTGAACTTTTTATTTTTTTACCTTCCGTGTCATACTTATTAGTATGACCCAATTTTTCCCTCTGGGCCAGGTCTTTTGAAAAACGTCAGCGTTTAAGGGCCATTCTCTGTAATACAGAATAAGATTTCCTACTTGTGGTTAGAAGAATCCTGAAAAAGGTGGCCCTGGAATCTGATGGTTCAGTCTCAAAAGACCTGTTTGAATTCTATCACAGCATAAATAGAAATGACTCCACATTTGATGGCCTTCTAGAAAAAGTGTTTTTGCAACAATCCTTAGACCCAGTAACATTGTTAGCTATTTCTGGTGACCTTGGTGTTCATCGCAGACTCTGGGCTGGCGTCTCGTGTTACTAATCAGTATTGCAGGTCAGTTGTAAATCTGACTGTCTGCACTTGATACATGAACCGGTTTATATTTCTGATAACGTAATGGGTCCCGTTTTTACACGTGTTTCTGTCATTGTAAAGGCGAAATTCCTTGAATGTACTGGCGCCCCTGACTACTGCGTAGTGGCCATAGGGCAGATTGTGTAGTGGGAACAAAAGAGCATCTTTGAGCAGTAATAAAATATTTACAATTAATGGTACTCGCAAATCCACGAAGGAACTACATAAGACTTCATAAGATATGATAGTAACTTTTGCCCCAAGAGAAAAAATGACAAAACTGTACTAATTTTCGAAGGGCTTATCGCGATAAAAAAAAAAAAATTAAGTTCTAAACTTCAATGACTCGGAAAATGAAATTTACAGATAAGCTGAAAACCATTCTCATGTTTTGAAAGCGCAACGCAAATAACTGAGCCACACCTTGGTGGACTCGAGTAAAATCCTGTAATATGTATAAATCTAATATTTCTTCCCTATTGGCTTCAATGGACACCGGTACCAAACTACAGGGCAAAATTGAACCAAACCTCAACAATCTTTGACCATTTCTCTCTCTGATGGCTGGGATCCTTTATCCAAACTTAACACCTTTCATTAACTTTGAATTTTAAAAAATGATTTCTTCAGATGTATGGAAATTACACAGTCCATAATATATGTGCCATAATAAGGGCAGAAAGGGGCTGAATTTATTAGCATTTGGTCCATCGTACACTCAGAAATTGCTACAAAGAAGACAGGAAAAGTAAAATAAAGTTTATTTTTATTATCAATCTATGTTTTTTACAGTCTGCTATTAGCAGTATCTCCAGTACACGAGCTTCCTGCCACAAACAATAAGTAATGCCGAGAGGAGATAAAGCGACAGATTGGCTAGGAACCATTTATGTTACCAGTCACCCCAAAAATGTTGTGAAATACTTCTCAGTCAGTCTCTCAGGCCCGGATGTCAGGAGTTCGGGAAAGTGTTAATTGTATCAATTGATACTTGAGGAAAGCTGGAAGAATGTGGTGGAAGAATTTGGATTCCCCATTCTTTATAAGGGGAAGGGAACAAGGCGATGTCCACTGAGAGCTGGGGAATGGTGGGGGGCGGCGAGATGGGGGAGTAGGAGGGATTGAGAGAGGAAGCTTCGTCCTTCTTACGAAATTCCTCATATCTGAAAACGCTCGTAAAATAAACATGGCGAGGGTTTTGGTGGGAGATGGGAGGGAGGCGTGTTATGGGAGATGGGGTAGAAAGTGTTAGCGCTTTATATAATATTGCTCCATTTGCTTTTGTAGTTTTTGCATCCTATTTACGATTCAGATTAATAAACAAAATCCATGAATCATTTCATGCCTCGAGTATGTAAATACTACAGATTACGCTTGAGAGAATATGCAATAAATATCTCACGACGAAGAGTGAAAGTATTTTCCACACTTGTATACAAGTAACACGAGAGAGAGAGAGAGAGAGAGAGAGAGAGAGAGAGAGAGAGAGAGAGAGAGAGAGAGAGAGAGAGAGAGAGAAAGGATACCTTAGTTTAACCAGACCACTCAGCTGATTAACAGCTGTCCTAGGGCTGGCCAGAAGGATTAGACTTATTTTACGTGGCTGAGAACCAGTTGGTTACCTAGCAACGGGACCTACAGCTTATTGTGGAATCCGAACCACATTATGACGAGAAATGAGTTTCCATCACCAGAAATAAATTCCTCTAATTCTTCAGTGGCCGGCCGGAGACTCGAACTCGGGCAAACTCTACCGACTCGTCCAAAGAGGAACTGAGAGAGAGAGAGAGAGAGAGAGAGAGAGAGAGAGAGAGAGAGAGAGAGAAAACCATATGGAATATAAATGATAACAAAGAGGTTTTGGTAGCTCATAAACCTAACAAAAAGTTTTAGATTTATCGTCAGCTTAAGCGAGTTTCTCACAGTTCGTAATTCCAGAATGATCGTGTACTAAAAAATATGCAAGAATTTTGAAGCAAGTGACAAGTAATAGTTACTTTACATTTACATACAAGAGTTACTGACAAATGGCAGTACGCTGATTTTTCCAGACTGGGTGTGGCGTCACGAAAGAAAACTACGTTACAGAGGATCGTACCTTTCTCTTTAGCTTTCTCTTTACCTTTCTCTGTGAAAATCTTAGACATTATAAATTGTTAAACATGTTTAGATTTGGTAGGATTAGGATTAAGGATACCTAAACATTATTTAGATTTTTATGTTGAATTGGCTCCTTAACATGTCAATTCTCCCAGTTTTCTGAATTGTCATTGAGTTTAAATATGATCTGTATGTTTTCAAAGTAATGATTTGGTCTTCCATAGCTAAGTACAATATTCGTGGAGTAGAATTGTCATGTTGCAATTCTTTCTATATTTCTATTGCATTTGAGTTTACACATGGCTTGTATATTTTCACAATAAAGTTCCGGTCTTCCTTTGCTAAGTAAAGTATTCTTGGACGGATCTGTCATCCAACACAAGTTATAAAACGTCCTTAATACATTATTTTCACACTGGTCCTCTGTAGCCTAATACAATATTCTTGGACTGACCTGTCATCCAACACAAATGATAAAATATCTTTTAATCAAAAATTACTCATCGTAGCACGAGTCTTGAAAAGAGAAACAAATCCACAGTTATGGAGGGATACATACTTTTAAAAATAAATTTCTACAGAGAACTTTCGGGAATCTGTTCTATTCCCCTTTTCAATCGAACAGATTCCCGAAAGCTCTCTGTAGAAATTCATTTTTGAATATATTGGTGCCCAAACATAACTGGATATTTTTCTCCAAAATATTATATTATTTTCACATCGGTTACCTGTGGCTTAATACAGTATTCCTGGACTGATCTGTCATCTAACTCTAATTATTTATAAAGTATTCTTTATATGTTATTTTCATATAGGTGTTTTTATCAGTACTCTGGCTGACGGCTTTATGAAGAGAAGCCTTCACACTGCAGGTATAAGTTATATATATATATATATATATATATATATATATATATATATATATATATATATATATATATATATATAGATATAGATACACGAATCTGTTGACCCTGACACGTGCACTCGTTCGGTGCAGTTCCGAATAACAATGTCCTCTTATCAACGGGACAACGCAGACACACATACGGCTGACTGCTACTCACTTCAACTTTCTACAAATGTCGGAGTTCATACTGGTCTGTGTATATGCATATGTCCATGTATATATATATATGTATGTAATTATATATTATATATATATATACTGTATATATATGTATATATACATATGTATGTAATTATATATTATATATATAATATATAGACTGTATATATATATATATATATATATATATATATATATATATATATATATATATATATATATATATATATATATACATACATAAATATATAACTTCTCTGCTTTTTATCGTTTATGCTATTCACGTTCAAGACGTTTTCTATTGTCTTTGAAATATTAGTATGATTAACTCTCTCACAATAAGTAGAACTAAGTGATTGTAAGAATTTTAACTGATGCTTGTGAAAATTGTGGTACCTACTTATTCAACTAAGGAGGAAAAACAACAATATAAAAAAAAGATGTCTTTACGATTAGGACCTATTTCTATCTCAAACCGGAACTATACGGGAATGAAAACAACAGAATTCCGAATTGCCAGTATCAACAGTTATTCCCTTGATAAGGACATTATATCCACACTGAGGAAATCAAGTGTGGCTTTTAGAAACCCTTGAAAAATAGATTCAGAATTTTCCTCGTAATCTGCCTTTGAACTGAAAGTCACAGGACAGGTTATTAGAAAATACCGTGAGTTATTGTCAATATAACTTCGACATTCTCTAGAACGACGGCTTCCATAGTCATTTGTGTGTCAGTCTATGTATGGATACAAAGAATCCTCACAAAGGGATACCAAGCCCTTTATGGCATCCTTTGATATCCTGAATTTTTGTCATGATTAAACTCACTTTGGGGACAACTTTCAATCAAACATTTATATAATTCAACGTAATTTTGTATATAGTATGATTTTTATGATGGCTGGCTTAGTTTGGAATGTGGAAGTACATGCTCTCATCACACACAAACCCAAACACACACAAATCCCCACACACACACACACACCCACACACACACACACACACACACACATCGAGTACAATGGTAAGATATTTTCAAATACAGTATTTGTAATAGACAAATCATACTTAAGAATATCTGATAAGAAATTTCCATTGTGAAGCCTTTGTGGAGATCTGCTCAGTTCAGAAATAAAGAAGGTACAGAGGATCTTTCTGGAAGCTAAAGTTTACTGAAACCATTGTAGAGAATAATGCTTTACACACAGGTTTTTTTTGAAGGTCTGAAAGAAATGTGCATTTGAATGAGAGCTGGGTTAAGAAAACATGATATTTTATATATATCTCTCTCTAGGATTAGACCCAAATCTTAAAGAAAGAAAAACACTAGGGAGGGTGCTTCAAGAAAGTAAGAAAACAAAATACTAAAAAAAAAGAAATATACTCACTGATATCCTGTAACGTCGAAATTGAAAATATCCTATAAGTATTCCTTAGCGTTTTCTTGGTAGTGTGTACTCGCGCGGGCTACTCCAGTCCTTCTGTCAGGCGGAAGCCATATCCTTCTTATTTATGAGTAATCCTTAACAATCTTCTTACGTTTGAAGATACATATTCTTCGTTTTTTTTTTCGTCACAGTGGGGAAGGAATCGACGCCACTCAATATTCTCCTAATGATTATTTTGGATGAGTTGTGGTTTCAGAAGGCGTGTGTTATGCCAGGACAGTTCCAAACAAATAAGAAGAACAAAGAAAGGAAACAAAGGGAAAAAAAAAGTCCGTTTAGACGACTTTGTTAGACTCCCAGAAACCTTTGTTTGTACCAAAAAAAAAAAAGCCACAACGACCAAAAACGAAATTTGATAACGAAAGGAAGACGGAGAAACTAAACACGAAAAACGAATTTGCAAATGTAAGAGAGGCAAAAAAGAAAAAGGTTTAAGAAATCAAGGTCAAAAGAGAAAGCCAAGGTTTTCCCCACCAGGTCAAATCGCAATCTGACCTTAACGCACACGCACACAAGCACAAAGTGGATTAACTCAAATTACTTCCGACACAAGCACTATGTAATAAGGCACCTTATAATGCTCTCCCCACGGCAGGATGCTGGCGACTAATCCTCTGATCCTTTGACCTCCTAAATGTCCCCCCCTTATCTGTCCCACTCGCATCTCGCTGACTCGCCAGGCAGGCATCCCGTTCACACAACTCAGAATTTTGCATAATGCGAACCCTTTTTGGGGTTTACGTTGCAGTGATTCTTATATTCTGCAGTGTTTTGCAACATTGCTAATGTTTGACATAACACGAACCCGTGATTCTCTGTAATGTTTTGCAACATACATCAGATTTTGGCATAATGCGAACTCATACATGGGGATATATCATGGTCATTCTGATTCTCTACAATGTTTTGCAACATTACTAATATTTTGACATACGAAGCCATTTCTTGGTTCTCTGTAATTTTGATTCTCTGCAACATACCTCAATGTAGAGTTGACTCATCTAGAGTTACATAAAATATAAAGAAAGTGGCATCTCAGTTAAGAAAAATTAAATGAAAAAAAGTCATTGCAGATTTATTCAGCATTACAAGAAAAAGTGCAATGTCTGCAGGGTCAATCAGAGCTGTTTAATATATTTACATTTTTGTAATATTTTCCTATATGTTGTTTTGACCTAAATTTACTGTATCACTGTGTTTTTCCCCATAACTCTTTCCCCTTCCTTCATTTTTTCGTCTTCTACCTTTTCCAGAAGTACTTTGTCACCATTTTCACACACAAACACATAACTGCAGTCAAAACCAATTCGATTGTATTGCAAAGCAACGCTGCCCCTGCATTTACAGGTACACCTCAATCCACTTGCAACATCCTTCATTTCTTGTAAAGATAACAAGAAGCTTTCAAGATCAATCTCTTTAGTTGCACCAGCAGTCTTTCCACCACCCACGCTTTCAAGGTCGTGCCTTTCATGTGCACTAACACGAGGCCTGCTGGGAAAATCTGAACGAGACCGCACAAAATCACGTCAGTAATAGGTTGAAGGGGAAGGGGAGCCAAATAAAACACGATACACTTCTCTTCACAACTGTGGAAATAGCACTGCTTCAGTCAGCTACCTTGAACTTTCTCTTGTTCCCGCAAGGAGAGGTTATTGTACCGCAAATTTGGGAGAATATAAAAAATTGATTGAGTGGAAAATATGTGATTTATATAAAAGTGTACCTTCTAAGGTAAAAATAAAAAAACTAAACAAAATTGACAAGCATTGATCATAGGTGACTCATCTCGGCTGCACTGCAAAAAGTGTGCGATATATAGGGAAATTTCACACATGTAAAAATATCCACTTGAGTTGTTTTATAAATTTACGTTTTCTTCTGTTATCAATGAGAATTATTGTACGGGCTAACATTTCGCTATTACGAAGAAATTGCATTTAACTTTTTTTTCAACAAAAATTAATGGCCACTGCGGCTGCGCCCAAAATTTAATTTCGATGTGAACGCTGTCGTTACTCTTTGTGAATAAGGGGATGAAATTGTAGAGTGACCTTTGACAAGGAAACAAGGATATCATCTCTGACATTCAACTGATTGTGAATTTTTTTTAAATAACAAAGGGGTGGGGGCGGTTATAACTGGCCAGTAGAGGTATGTAGTAACAACGGAATCAGACCACCAATGGGCTGTTTTGCCAAATGAGGGTAGGGCTGTGTCAACGAGCGCCAAAATTATCCAAGCATCTTCGACTTGAGTTCTGCTCATTGCTCGTTTCATGCTTCTTACGCACCATCCGGATCTTCGAGATAGTGAAACGCCCCCCTCCCCCGCCCCCAAGGGTTGTAGCCCGGCATAAATCCACCTTTGCGGCGTGGTTAGTACAAGCCCGTTTGGGGATTGCCGTAAAAACAAAAAAGAGACTGTAAATATCATAAATATAATGACCACCAAGAAATATTAGTCCTAGATAACGACCCCCGAAAACCCTTGGGGTCACTACCTAGGAAAGATCCTTTATTTCATATTTTGGTTTGAACTGTTGAACCTTCTCTGCGTAACTGAGAACATCGTTATTACCAAAATGTGTCACTTTATAAAGATGTTTCCCTGTTTTCCAATTCCAACTCTTCATCAAATACGGTTTGTTGCGATTCTTGTGAGTGCTTAAAGATACCCCTTTCATTCCCAGAGCTGTTTCAAAAACTTCTCGTTCCTTCCAGAATTCCGAAGTCTCAGAATCTCATCCAAATCACAGCTGGAACTGTAGAATGAAACACTACGTCGAGAAGAGAATCTGGAAAACATAGTAAAAAGGAAAAGCAATGAAAAGAACAATAGGTCAAGAAGAGAGGTCTTTTCTGGATAGTGACCCCCAGGCGTTTTCGGGAGTCGTTATTAAGGACTAATATTTCTTAGGGATCATTATTTTTATATCATCTACGGTCATTTTTTTTGTTTTTCGTCATCCCCAACGGGCTTGTACTAAACACGCCGCAAAGGTGGGTACATGCCGAGTTAAAAACCCTTGGGGGTCACTATCTAGGAAAGGTCCCAAGAAAAAAACTGAAACGAAACAGTATTTCAAGAATAGAAACAGCAAAATCCCCCCACAAAAAATAAATAAATAAATAAATAAATAAAAAATAAAATACAAGGTGGGGGAAACATGTTGGAAGAACAGGATACTGAGTCTTGCAGCATTTGAAGAAGTTTATTTAACTGTATCCGATTCATGTATCTGAATATCATCACGTAGACCATTACAATAAAAAATGAACACATATACACACGCGCATATATACATACATTTATATATACATATATACATATATACATACATACATACATACATACATACATACATACATACATACATACATACATATATATATATATATATATATATATATATATATATATATATATATATACGTATGTATGTATGTATACATTGTGAGTGTATTTGTTCATCAACCGAAACTGGACTATGCCAAGTAAATCACAGTACCAAGACCAAATCAGTAAACGCGTTATAAGATGATATGCATTTACAGGTGTAATATATATATATAGTATATATATATATATATATATATATATATATATATATATATATATATATATATATATATATAAATTATATGTATATATATTTAAGTACTAAAGAAGGTTTTTTATCATCATTACACCAAATAAGCGAATACGGGATAAGGGATGATTTGTTTCCAAAATGTGATGAAGGTTCCCACCGCCTGTTCAAGAAACAAAGCGCCCGTGCTTGCATTGGCTGGCTAGATTTGCAAACACACAAGCTCACACACACACACGCGCATATTCACACACACGCGCATACACACACACACAGGAAAGGTATTCCTTATTTTAATGTCAATTTTTATTACAGAAAGTTATTATTCATCCATATCAGGATTTATTCTTCAGATTACTTGATAGCAAAAATAATGGAATTACTGTAAGAAGAGAATTATCATTTCCAAGAAATCAAGATACAAACATCTCTTATCAGATAGCATTTAGGTCACAGCAGATTTGACGAAGGAAAATATTAAGCTCTCGGGTCCTTACCGTCCTGATAAACTTGTAACAGTTGAATTTCCGATAAGCGAGCCTCTGTGACTGAAATGTTTATATTTCTGCATTTTCACTGATAACAAATGTCGGTAGTGTATAATTATCCATGTAAGATGCATTGTACAAATGCTGAATTGTTCATGTTTGTGAAGTTTCATTAATAACAAAATGTCGGTAGTTATATAATTTTCCATGTCAAACGCATTGTACAAATGTTGAAAGGTTCATATTTTTGCATTTTCACTGATGATAAACGTCTGCAGTTTCATAATTATCCATGTAAGATGCATTGTACAAATGCTGCAATGTTCATGTTTGTGTAATTTCATTAATGATAACATGTCGGCAGTTATATAATTTTCCATGTAAAATGCATTGTACAAATGTTGAAATGTTCATGTTGGTGCAATTTCATTAATAATAAATGTAGGCAGTTATATACATTTTGATGGCAAATGTTTTGTACACATTTATGAATCTTTTATAACAAAATATTTTAAACTTCTGCTTCAGCTATCTAGTCATTAAAATTTACGATCGTCGCAAAGCTGAGGATTACATGAGCTAGCTTTTAATTTTATTACACAAACAGATAAGTTTAATTCTTACATTTTTAAGTATTTTTTTAACTATTTTTATTTCTTCCTGACGACGATACTATCTATGCTTGTGAGTCAGGCATCATTAAATAATACAAGAGTTTTTTTTATAATAAATCGTGGACTAAGCTAAGACTTTTCTTATCAAGAATGTGTTTTTCCATTTATTGCTTAAATAATAAAAATGTGGATTTTATTTAAATTTATCGGGGCGAAAAAGATTAATAATAATAATAATAATAATAATAATAATAATAATAATAATAATAATAATAATAATAATAATAATAATAATAATATTCCTGTTAATGTTAAGGTCTTATATGAAACGCGTGGTTACAGAAATATTTAACCTGAACCTCTGTGCTTTTGATTATCATTATATGTTGTCTAGCATTTGATGAATATTTATTGGGATTAACCTATATTAATAAGCAATGAACCCTATTACTTAAAGTCATCCCATAAACTGAAATTTTAAATATAAACTACAGTATAGAAGACTTCACAAAACTCCCTCGCTGTTTACTATGCTCATAATTATACATATGAGTAGGTAATTATTATTATTATTATTATTATTATTATTATTATTATTATTATTATTATTATTATTATTATTATTATTATTATTATTATTATTATTATTATTATTATTATGGTAATTCTATATATTAGCTTCGCGCCTTTTTTACCTTTTCAACTGTTTTTTTCTACACTTTTAGGGGTTCTGATACTGGCGGTGCATCTGTTTGTTGTCGTCCAAATGGAATGTCCCTTCGCCGTGTTTAGTACTGGCCCGGGGGCTGGGGGTACCCATGCGTTAACAAGTTATTGCACTTCCCGGACAGGATATGAACCGTTCGAAACAGACGAACCCGTGCTCTGTCTTGTGAAGATCGCGTATGGAAACCCCTTGTTGGATGGACTTCGGGGGTTAATTACAGGTTAATTACACTCGAGCGCCAAAAATTAAAGGCAAATTCATAATTAGCAACCAAAAAACTGTAGAAAAAGTTAAGTTAGAAGGCATTCGCCGCCGCGGAGCTACTATATAGTTCTACCATTATTATTATTATTATTATTATTATTATTATTATTATTATTATTATTATTATTATTATTATTATTATTATTATTATTATTATCATTATTACACTACTTACTACAGCAGAATAAAACCTCTAAACGGCTGGGACGTTATATTATAGTCCCCAATGTTGCTTAATACGTTTTCTTACAACTCAAAAATTATATTTTAAAGAAAACAGGATTGAGACGCTAACTAAAATAAAAATCTTCAAAATCTGTAGAGTTACTTTTTATTTAGCTTTTCGCAATATTTATTTGCGGGATCAGAGGCCCCTAGTTTAAGAGATAAAATACTCTAAATCAGCATATTCAGAAAGTATATGAGAGGAAACTAAACACTGTAGGCCTAAGTAAAATGAATTCTAATAACTTGCTCATTATTTTGAAAATAAAAGTTGAGTATGTTTATTTAGGAAATATGTTTATTTTGCAGTGGACTGAAATTATAAATCGTTACTAAGTAATAGACTGATGCAGATATTCACTCGTACTTATCAGTCCATTCGCTTTCTCGAATATATCATAGATACTGTAGGGTAGATTAGGCTTATTGTGTATCGCTAGCCGTCATTTGTTTGGTAAAGTTGTATCGCACCATATTTAATATATATTGTCTTGTTGACCAATATAGCCTTTCTAATATTTGACCATGTACAATTCTGCTATATGGAGGACGGGTAGGGGAGTCCATGGGGTGCTGGGTAAAATTTCTCGCAGTCTGTTGGGTAAGTAATTAGAATGTCTGCAGTTACTAAGTTTGTGAGAGAAGTGTGAAATAATGAGCTGGTTTATTGATGTTGTTGTTTGTTGTTTTAGATTTAGCTGGCCTTGTGCCAGCACGGGCTCTTGCTCCTAGAGCAGCCCGTAATGGTTAATTGATGAAGTGACCCGCTTATAAAGCGGCGTGCAGACGTCTGCGTATACGCAGAGACCACGGGTACAAAAATTTACATGTGACCTTAGGTCAAACTATTTCTCTACACAAAACAGGACAGGTACATACAGAAAACATGATGATTAACAATAGCTGGTTGGACATAAAAATACTCTGACACATATACGTGGTACAAGGGCAAATGAACAGGTAATAAATATACAATTCACAATCATGATAATAAGATTATGTTCGTCCGACCTTAGGTCGCATGTGAAGGCACCGCAGAAAACAGGATGTCCATCATAGAAAACCCGTTGAGCGGGGACTTTACAAGTTCCCTCTTTCCAAAAGATTCCCTGGCTTCACCCAGTAGAAACAACCCTGGGAGGAGATTGCAAGTAAAGTATTTATATTTTTCACTTCAACATTCATTTATCAAACACAACAACTAGTTCCTAGACACTGACTCAGAAGGGGGGTCCCAAGTTATTGTACTAAGTACAGCTTTATAAAATGTAGTCTTGCCTCGAAGTGTTCACACTATTGCTGTATCTATTTCTCAGACTGATCTAGCCATCAGGTCAGAACTGAAGAGCTGCTGAAGAAGTTTATATGTAACTCACCGTCCGTGAATCGTTCCTCTGCCCTTGGGGGTAGTACCTAGGATGTAAAGATTTAACAACGACGATGTGCCACTGACCTTTCTAGGATGGATTCCGGGACTGCTAACAACCAGCTTGAAACTGAAGTCAATGAAATGTAGAGGCAGAGATTCAGCTGAACGCTAGGAGTGTTTTTTTATGCAATGCGGCTCAGTTCTCATCTACAAGGAACCCAGTAATTGGCAAATAGTCCTTCCCTCACTATCCGCGTACATGAGGCATTGTGGGATTGTGGCTACCGAGTGGAATCGTTTATCCTGATTGGCTAATCGGACCGTACCTGGGCCTGTTTTGTGGCTTGTTTAAGTCTCGTTCTTCGTTTTGCCAATCTTAATAGAGTCTATTAATAAATTACTGCTATAGATCTTCCCTTACATTGCTGCGGATCAGCGGAAACTCACCTGGTATGATGCAGGACAAGAATGAAGACCCCAGCACGGTTGTGACAACAATACCTTAGAACTCACTGCTGAGCTTCTGACAGAAGTAAACGAGCCAACGAGTGGCTAGGAGGAAATGAGTCTCTCTCTCTCTCTCTCTCTCTCTCTCTCTCTCTCTCTCTCTCTCTCTCTCCAAGACAAATAGCTAGGCATAGACTTCTATAAGAAACTCTCTCTCTCTCTCTCTCTCTGTCTGTCTGTCTCTCTCTCTCTTACAATAAGAAATGAAAACATCATGGAGCTAAAAATATCAGAAAGAGCAAGCAGAGGTAGATTAATAGTGCCCAAAACTATACCAGGAAAACTAAGGAAAGCAGACAGGACATTAATCCACCACGCACCAGCATCGATAATGCAGCGTCTATTCAATGCGTTACCAGCTCATCTGAGGAACATATCAGGAGTGAGCGTAGATGTGTTTAAGAATAAGCTCGACAAATATCTAAGGTGCATCCCAGACCATCTAAGATTGGAAGATGCAAAATATACCGGAAGATGCATTAGCAATTCTCTGGTAGACATCAGAGGTCCCTTACACTGAGGCACCTGGGCCACCCCAACGAACTGTAAGGTCTGTAAGGTAAGGTCTAAGGTCTCTCTCTCAGACAAATAGCTAAGCAAGGGCTTCTATAAAAGACTCTCTCTCTCTCTCTCTCTCTCTCTCTCTCTCTCTCTCTCTCTCTCTCTCTCTCTCTCTCCAGGACAAACAACTAGGTTTGAACTGTTACATAAGCCTTGAGCCATAGTAGAAACTTCTGTATATGAATACATAATTAAGTTTGTTATTTGTTCTTGTCTTGCTAATCTTTGTCCCTACAAGAAAATGCCAAATACAAATTGAAATTTTGATGAGAGTAAGAAAATAACCGTCCTCAAAAAGCTTCGAAAGGCACGTCATTTAAAACATACATTCTCTATGTATTTATTTGTCCGTACATACATATACATACATAAACGCATACACAATATGTATTTTCAAAGACTACCCCTCGAAGCTTTCTAATTAATTATGGACGATTCTGCGGTCCTGTGAGCATCTATTTATAAGTATAATTAATTAGAAAATTTCGAAAGGTATGTCTTTTAAAATACACATTGTATATGCGTTTATGTATGTATATGTATGTACGGACAAATATCCGCTCGCAGGAAAAAAAAGTTAAGTATATCTTAGTTTAACCAGACCAATGAGCTAGTTAACAGCTCTCCTAGGGCTGGCCCGAAGGATTAGATTTATTTTACGTGGCTAAGAACCAACTGGTTACCTAGCAACGGGACCTGCAGCTTATTGTGGAATCCGAACTACATTATGACGAGAAGTGAATTTTTATCACCAGCAATAAATTCCTCTAATTCTTCATTGGCCTCCGCTCGTAGGACTGCAGCATCGCGCATAATTAAAAGGCAAATAATAATTGAAGTTCCAGCCAGAATAAGTCTGGCAAGAAAACCTCGGAGATTCTTGCGCCGGTGCCAAAAATTAAAAGCCATTACAACCGGATCGTGAACATACTGCTACCCACGCCAACAAACTTTCGCTCGGAAAAAGAGAGAAATGAGAGAAAAAAAAGCAGAAAATAAGGGGGGAGTGTGTGGGTGGAGGTACGTGGTCTTGGAGGGGGGTGGGGTGGGGCTGGATGGTCTGGTATTGGGGATAGGGTGAGGACGGGGGAGGAGAGGAGAGAACGATCATCTCGCCCTCACTCATCTGGCAAAAGGATTTTTAAGGGACGCTGAAATATGACCAAAGTTACCGAGGAGAATAAAGGGAGGCACAAAAACAAAAAGAGAGACGAAGAGAGGCAAAGGGAGGCGAAGAAACGTATGGGGTATGAGGGAAAGCACCTGAAGAATCTGGGGAATTAGGGGACGTTTAAGACAACTTTTGAAAACTGGGAGAGAAAACTTCTGCATCACTTGCGTCTCCGTCAGAAGAAGAATCGGGCTTGAAATGTTGGTCGTGTAACAGACTTAAGCTTTTGTCAGGGGGATGTAAGGAAAGTTATGTATAATGCCTCATCGTTATCATTATCATCATTATAATTATCATGATCCTGGTTTAATTCTGGAGGCCTTTCTATAAGCACAGCCACAGACGGCCCACTTTTTTTTTTTAAATCAATTCTATAACTCTTTTTGAATACCTTTTGTCTTGAATTTCATTTTGAATATTATTAAATTTCATCTTTTTTTTTTTTTACTTCCTGAGGGAACTAAACTGATTGGTGACATATGCTGTAAAGGTTTTTTATATACAGAACAATAAGAATAAGTAAAACAGGAAATCAAGGGATTAATTAAATAGGAAAGAAAAGCCACGTATTAAAAGAATACTTGAAAGGATAAATTCTTCAGATATATAATTATTGTCAGTGTGCATAATTGATAATCTCAAAAAATAAATTTAACCATGAAATAATTTAGGCAGTCTCTCTCGTGACTCCAAAACTAAAATTGACAAAAATTATTTCGATTACTGACAAAAAGATAAGATAAATGAAGAGGAATCTAGGACAAGAAAATAGAAAGAAAGTAAAGATGAAAAGACACAATACATTAACCCAGAAGAAAAAAAAATCATAGAAGACTCCCATCTATACAGATGTCACAGGAATTAACATCAGCCATAATTATGATGAGAATTCTTTGGATGTCTCTGAAAGTTCGTCCCCACCAAGTAAAAAAAAAAAAAAGTGACTGATTAGGAAGAAAGTTACGAAGGAAGGGAAGAGAAATGCTTCGAATCTCGTTATATTCTTGAGACGTCCACTTAGGAAGATGGACCTATTTTCAGAAGAAGATGGAACACGAACTTTGCCCATTCATCTTGGGAGGGATATCATGTGAATTTCTAAACAGGTAAAAAAAAGGGAAGAACGAGAAAGAAGGAGAAAGAAGAGGCTGGGAAAAGAGAGGCTGTTCGAGAAGATGAGGCTAATAGTTCTCAATAGGATTATTAATTTTGGAGGCATTTCGCAAAAAGGAAAAGTTTCGTTCATGCAATGAATAACCACAGAAAAAAACGAAATAATGAATGAATAATTGTGGCATTATTATTTCGTGTAAAGGAATAAAATTCCCGCAAATGGAGTGAACAGGTTCC
>NC_089780.1:21125165-21162665 GCF_040412425.1 Macrobrachium rosenbergii
GAAATTTCAGAAACAGTAATGAGATAACAGAATTCTATGAATCTCTTGGCAAACAGTCTATAATCCTTTCGGGTAAAAGCCTGCGTATCAACAAAACGATCTGATGCCACATTTTCTGAAAGCACCTCATTAGCAGTGGTTCTTCTTGAAAATTCTAAAAGCAAAGAATATCCTTAGTTGCTTTAAGAAGACTAGAGATGGTCCTCGATGCTTACAAATGAACAGTTAAAAAATGCGCAGAAGTTTCTTCGGCGCGATCGAGTTTTCTGCAGGGCGTATAATCCAGGCCACCGAAAATAGATCTATCTTTTGGCGGTCTCGATATAATGCTGTATGAGCCGTGGCCCATGGAACTTTAACCACGGCCCGGTGGTGGTCTGTCCTATATCGTTGCCAGATGCATGATTATGGCTAACTTTAACCTTAAATGAAATAAAACTACTGAGGCTAGAGGGCTATAATTTGGTGTGTTTGATGATTGGAGGGTGGATGATTAACATACCAATTTGCAGCCTTCTAGCCTCAGTAGTTTTCAAGATCTGAGGGCGGGCAGAAAAAGTGCGGACAGAAAAAGTGCGGACGGACAGACAAAGCCGGCACAATAGTTTTCTTTTACAGAAAACTAAAACGAACGTTTTGAAGAGAAGTTCGAGGAAATCTTTCCTTTGAGGTACTGAGAGAGACAACACCATTTTCCAAATGTCCTAAACAGTTGATCTTTTTACAGAAGCAAAAGAAACATTCATTGTGAAACGCATGGTAGTGAGTAAACAGTCAGAAATTTATTAGAAAATTTTCTAGATCCAGCTAATGTCCTAAATACATAACTGGTGAGAAAACGGGAAAATAAACATAGAAAATAATGGCGATGCGGACTGAAACTGAAACTCAAAATTGAATAGTTCTACAGAAGTAAGAAAACAAAGCTTTGCTTATGTTGATAAACCAGAATCAGTTTGCGATACATTCTTAACCACACACACACACACACACACACACACACACACAGAGAGAGAGAGAGAGAGAGAGAGAGAGAGAGAGAGAGAGAGAGAGAGAGAGAGAGAGAGAGAGAGATAATGATCGCAGGGACGTACCCATCTTACGACACCTGAAAGAAAGGAGGGGAAAGAGAGAGAGAGAGAGAGAGAGAGAGAGAGAGAGAGAGAGAGAGAGAGAGAGAGAGAGAGAGAGAGAGAGAGAGAACCGAATGAAACTCTCTGAATGGCTTCTAATAAATCGGATGTCACAGTCTCTCTCTCTCTCTCTCTCTCTCTCTCTCTCTCTCTCTCTCTGGCTTTAGATTTATACGACTTTGCGTGCACTTTGGACTCTGTCACGAGGAACGAAGCCAAAAGTTTGAACGATTGCGCTTTTGTTCGCCGACTTCAAAATACTCTCGAAACCGCCACGGGAGGTGAGAACCACTTTATGCTTTCAGCCAGTCGTCTTAGGCTCGTCCATTCTTCCGAAATATATGGATATATCGTTATACTCGTAAAATGTGATTGATATTCTCGATAATGTCGATAATCCTGAGAACGGTGATAGTCCAGAAAATGGATAAATAAAGGAGAAAACAAGAAACCCTCAAAGAAGACACAAAAGTGAAAAACCACTACACGCTTTAAGACAATCGTGTTATATTCGTTCTCCCGGAATGACGGATTTCTTTAAAATTCGATTGATATTCTGGGTACCTTCAACGGTCTTGGGTAAAGCGATGATCCGGAAAAAGGATAAATAAAGGAGGAAACAAGAAATCCATAAAGAAGACATAAAATGACAAGATTTAATAAGAGTCCTGGAAGTTGGATCCTAAATCCGTTTGGCATCTGGAATGGATTCTGTTTACAAAGGTCACGTGGAGGAAGATTCTTTCTTTTTTTAAATGGAAAACTATCTGATATTGTGATTTACATAAGAGTTCATAGTGACTTATATAGATTACACACAGTCACACACACACTTTATATATAAATACATACATATATATATATATATATATATATATATATATATATATATATATATATATATATATATATATATATATATATATATATATATATATATATATATATATATATATATATATATATATATATATATATATATATGTGTGTGTGTGTGTGTGTGTGTGTGTGTGTGTGTGTGTGTGTGTGTGTGGGTGTGGGTGTTTGCGTATGTGCTTGAGTCTGTGCCTGAGTGTGATTACACATATGTATATATATTTTTTCCTGAAAAAACGTTTGAATATATGCAACATGTAATGAACAGGTGATCCATTTTGGCTCTCCTTAAAACCCTGTTCAGTCTACTCTTGACTTTTTTTACTTTTACAGCTTTCTTCCAACTTTCATATCCTTTCTATTGAAGAAAAATAAAGTAATAATCTTTTCTCCACCGTAGGGGGTCAACCCAGTTCAACCACTTAATTACAATGTCATCAACTCTTCTTCATTTCACTAGAATTCCCACCAATCCCTAGAGGCTCTGCAGCCCTCAGAGTTCATTATCCCTAATTAGATTTTTAATTACATTATTCACATCTATGTTCACTTCCTCTGCCGCTCTCGGATTAACATTTATTCCAGGAACTTCTAAATTAATTAAGTGCCTCTCTACATTCTCTAGAGTTCGAGAGTTCTCGGAATGTTTAGTGGAACAATTGCTCTATTTACAAAGCACTGCAGCCTCTTTTGTGTAGCAAGTTTTCCTGTAAGCAAACCCTACACCACACAGGCATTACGGCGTATGTGTGTGCTTACTTAAATGTACACAAACGCACCATACTGCCGAGAGCTGCCCAAACTAAAACAAACTGTGCCACAAGCAGCGTTCGGTTTACGAAACGACAAAGCGACTCGTTCGCTCGAGAAAAAAAACCAGAATATAAAAAAACAAGTTTCATTAAATGTGCTTACTGAAATGTACACAAACGCGCCATGCTGCTGAGAGCTGCCCAAACAAAACTACGCCACAGGCAGCGTTCGACAAAGCCTCTAGTTCGAGAGGGTGGAAAATATAAAAAAAGGAAATAAGTTTCGTAAAAGATTCAGACAAAGGGAGAGTAGACAAAGCGGCAGGAAATGTCATCAGGAGAGGGCGATGTCTGAATTTCCTTCCAGGAGATGAGGGAAATAGTCGGACGACTTAGTCTAGAGGAATTCCAGAGAGGAGGATTTGATGAGACGGAGGTACAGGATGTGAAAGAAAACAAAGAGTCATTTTGGTCCGCGGTGGTTTAACAAGGAGAGAGAGAGAGAGAGAGAGAGAGAGAGAGAGAGAGAGAGAGAGAGAGAGAGAGAGAGAGAGAGAGTTCTGAAGAATATCACAGAGTAAATACGTGCTAGATATATTATCACAAAAGAGTAAAAATAAGAAACATAGTTTTGGTGATAAATGGTACTTCGAATAAATAAAAGAGAGTGTAGAAGATTTCTATATTTTTGTAGTATTTTCCTGCAGTGTACACACACACACACACATATATATATATATATATATACAGTATATATATATATATATATATATATATATATATATATATATATATATATATATGTGTGTGTGTATATATATATATATATATATATATATATATATATATATATATATATATATATATATATATATATATATATATATATATATATATATATATATATATATATATATATATATGTGTGTATATATATATATACTATATATATATATATATATATATATATATATATATATATATATATATATATATATATATATTATATATATATATATATATATAATAGCAAATGCACGAAGGAAAAGTAAAACAATGTTGTTTCACTTTTCCTTCTTGGTATTTGCCTTTATTTATACATTCATCACGTTTCATATCTTCGTGATTCAGTTATACATACATACATACATACATACATACATACGTACATACATACATACATACATACATACATACATATATATATATATATATATATATATATATATATATATATATATGTGTGTGTGTGTGTGTGTGTGTGTGTGTGTGTAAATACAGTATATGTATTCGTACTTTTAAATAAGCTTACGTAGCGAGATTTGGCTTTCATAGTAATTAGTTTTTTTAGGAATGACAATTGTGAGTTAAATAGATGTCTGTATTTTTGGCCACTTTTACAGTAATCATTATAGACAGGTACATTAAGATTAAAACCTATCTGAAAAAATTCTAACATGCAAAATACTCGCCAATACGAAAAATCAAATCTGGCTATTTCGAATTTTTACGTGAAAGGACTTGTAACTAAACATTTCATGGAATTATGACATCCAGCGCACGCGATAGATAATCTGCATATCGGTAAATCATATCATATTCATAACTCGCTTTCCATAACCATATCAATACCCGTTTATTTGCATAATAATTGAAAACTATTGTAATGATCGTGGCGTTATGGATCATGATGGAACATCAACTGGCTTTTTATGACAGACAATTATGGTCTTTTGCATGTAGCTTCCAATGCTCAATTAAGCTGTGATTCCCATATGCAGAGTTGAATGCCTTTAAGTGAATAATGTATGGATGTTTATGATAACTATATGATTAGGTCGGCATATATCATCAAACTGTTGTTTCGGTAGTTGTAAGAATTGTGAAAGATTACTAAACGCGACAATTTGTAGATTCTGTAAACATAAACAAATTAATACAATTTGCATCACTACAAGAACATTTTATCATTCTGGATGACAATTTCGGGAGTTTTACAATGTTTTCACCGTGCAACGAAACGAATTGGAAGTTGATTATACTTTTGCTTAATATTCAGTTATTACAAATGCCAACTAGAACTGGGAAAAATTTATAAGTTGTACACGTGCGATGCAAAGTTTTACTCGTTAAAACAGATACATGCTATGAAATAATATACCTAAGAATTTTTCAAAAACTGTTGCAAGGAAAATCGCGGAAATATTCATAAACCTTTGATATGATGTATCTAGATTTTTTTTTTTTATAAAACGTTTCAAAGGAAAGACTTACTGACAAATGGATGATCATGAAGGGTTTACTCAAGGCCGAGAGAAAGAGAAGGTCTGCTCACTTCCCCCCCAAAATCCCCCATGTATGCGGAGCTTTGTCTACCTCCTTACTGCGTCAGCAGACGAATTGCCGTAATGAGCAGGCACCTCTAAGATACGTCATCGCCCGCATAGTTAGCCTAGGTGGGAGGCGACTCCGCCCAATTGGGCAGACATTGTCTCTCTTGGCCTTGGGTTTACTAGGCCAAGATTTGAGGTCTTCTTATTCTGCACGAGTCCCGAAGCTAATTTGACTTCCAGTTTATCAAAGTTTCTCACCATCAGAGGTTCTGGTATCGTGCTCAGTGCCCTGGTGGTCATAGGCACTGTCTTCAATGTCGTAATCCATATCCTTTTCCTTGTGGTAACAAGTATTCATATTTTATTATCGTTATTATTATTTACATAATATCACATTACTCAGAGTTAAAAAGAATCTTTGAAAACTAGAAAGGTAACACCTAATAATATTATATTAACGTCTGCTATAGGCCGTAGCTTTCCAGCGAATATTATCTTCCAGTTTCCAGCAACTCGAAGTTCAATCTCAGATCTCGTCCTAGTGAAGAGGCCTTCGCATAATATCAGCGCTGACAACTTATGACAACAGGAAGCCAGTTTATCGACCTCTGAACTTGATTATAATAACTTTGAATAGGACGATAGCAAAGACGAAGTTTCACGTTAAGGCATTATATCTCATCTGTGTTGCAGAAGCCATAACAGAATGTCTGAAAGTTAGGTTACGTGAAATTCAGAGAGGAAATGCGGCATAGGGTATTATTAGCGAAAGCTTGGAAACTAGCATTTATACGGTTTCTCGGCTCCGTCTGGATAAAAAGATTCGAGTCATTCTTTATGCATTTAGTTAATTTCAGCTAGACCACCTGATTAAGAAATTCGTCAAACCGGATCGTAAGGAGAAAATAACTTTTCACAAATCAGTCCATTAAAGCAAACATCAGTTTCCTGCGCGCACATCTATCCCAATTCTTCCTTTACTACTATATTCTGCTCTTTTATTAGTTCCTCATTGGACGGGTGGGTACCGTTCTCAGCTAGCACTCTGCTGGCCTCACGTTCGATTCTCCGACCGGCAAATGAAGAATTAGAGGTCCCGTTGCTAGGTAACCAATTGGTTCTTAGCCACGTAAAATAAATCTAATCCTCCGGGCCAGCCCTAGGAGAGCTCTTAATCAGCTCAGTGGTCTGGTTAAACTAAGGCATACTATACTTTTTCTCCAGTCATTTTCTTTTGATATTCTAGTCACGTAATCTATTGCCTTCTTCTCACATTTTCTTCTGTCTAAACAGTCTTTTGGTTCCTGTAAATTTCTAGGACCTTATGTTCCTGAATACAGGACACGTGCAAATTCCAGTTTTCCAGCGGCAATGATATTAAATGAGCTTATCTTTCAATTCACGTATTTTCTTAGGTCAATTTCCACTCTATTTCACGCTTTTCCTTTGCTCATTGTCAGAAAGGGTTCAGGAAAGGACTGAGAGATTTAGCGTTTGATGAAATTTGAGATTAGTTACACTTGTAAGGGGATTCGTTCGAAGGGTCAGGAAATTGTCGGGAAACTGAAATTGTCAAACATGGGAAGTTGGAGAAAACAGAAGAAGGGACAGTGGACAACAGGGATTAGAGAAACACGAATCACTGAAGAAAGTAAAACGATGCGAAAAGCTAAAAGCCAATTCAAAATTGATTCATTCGTGCGTAGAGATAAAAAAGTAGGCGAATGAAACAAAATAAATTAATTTACGGTAGGTAAACGTATTATTATAGGCGTTTGACAAACAATTACAATGCTACAGTAAGTTCTCCTGTAACTGCAGAATGCCAGCATTAACGAACAGGCGTTATGTGCATTACTATGACAAGTAGAAAGATCACCATGTAGGAGAAAATAGCAAATATATATATATATATATATATATATATATATATATATATATATATATATATATATATATATATATATATATATATATATATATATATATATATATATATATATATATATATATATATATATAATACTGTATCTCTGCAACGCCCAAACCAACCTTCCGAGGAAGAAGCAGGGAGAGAGAGAGAGACTGCCTTATAACACATACGAAACAAATCCCAAGATCGAAGTCAGAACTGAGTCATCTATTTGGCGAAATACATTGGATTCGACGCTATCAAGAGGAGCAGTGAGTGTGTGTGTGTGTGTGTGTGTGTATGTGTGTAAGGAGTTTCTGTAAATATGGGAACAATAGTCTATACGAGGAGGGGAAAATTCTACGTAATTCAATATAACCTTCCGGATGAAAAATACAATTTTGGAGTCAGAAATGTTATTTTGGTTGGTGGAACAATAACAGTGGTTGATTCATGTGGGAGTTTTGGTTTGAATACTACAATGAAAAAGGAAATAGTCTTTGGATTAAAGAGGTAGGGAGGACACAAGAAGCCCTGTGGAAGGTAGATGAATGAAAAGGAGAGAGACCAGAGCCCTTTCAGATTATATGCATCATCTCTCTCTCTCTCTCTCTCTCTCTCTCTCTCTCTCTCTCTCTCTCTCTCTCTCTCTCTCTCTCTCTCTCTCTCTCTCTCTCTCTCTCTCTCTCTCTCTCTCTCTCTCTCTTTCTCGTTTAAATAATTTCACTTGCTCAGACAAATGTAGTGTGGTAGATATAGAGGTCCCTTGAGGAAATGTTAATTAGGAGATGACCTTAGAAGAACAAGGTATCCAAAACATTATTTACTTTGTCGACAACTCGACTCTCACTTAAATAGATAATGCTTTGGATACTCTGAGTATTTGAGCTTATATCCTTGTTTAAATATAGTTTGGTGTAATTTCTAGAGTTCTAGTTATTGGAGAAGTATTGCATTCTGTCCATAGAAAATTGAATCAAAAGAAAATGAAAAGCATTATAAGGTCATAAGGAATTTTGAAGAAAACTTCTGAATTAGAAGTGACTTGGGATACGATACAAAGGACCAATTGAGATAATGACATTTAAACCTCTTTTGATGGAAGAATGACTGTTAATAATGCAGAGGTAAGTATCGAACATGGTAGAATGAGCCACAGAAAAGTTAGAAAAAATATGAAATCATCACACATCGTGGCTCCACAGATCTTGAAACCGTATTTGTACAAAAATCCAAATTTCTTATTGGTTTTTCAAGTTTAATTTTGCCTTAGTCATCAAATCCAATCCCGTATGCTTTCATTTCACTGGTGATGGCTGCTACAGATTCACTCGGTGCACTAGGTCAGACAGTGAATATAAAATCTATCGAAATCGTGAACATAAATTCTTTTAAGACAGATTTGTGACAGTCCTAGAACCACTGATTTGGAACGCGTTTGTGGGTATTACGATATAACTTTTATTTTATGTTTTAAGGGGTTAAACATCATCTGTACAGTAACTCACGCACCGACCATTAAGTCTAACAGGTAAGGCATCTGTGAACAATAAATAGCGCTGACAGCGGACAGACCATGACATAGCATCAATAGAACCCTCGCATCTAATTCTCGTTAAGACTGTTTTTACATCTTTAAGCTTTAAACATAATTTGTACAGTAACTTACTCACCGGCCGTTAAATTGCACTTGGTAATCTATAAAAAGCTTTGACAAAAGACAGAATATGACATGGCATCACTACGACCAGCGCATCAAATTCTCGTTTGAGGCGCGATCCCTGCGCCATTACAGCATCAACAGGAGAATGAGAATCTTTCTGAACGATTTGGTTCGTCCTCCGTAACTGGGTTCAAAGGGCACTGTCTCCGCGGTTTTAGGAGGCTGTCAGATTCGTTCTCATCCTTTCCGAACGAATTTTAAGACGGTTTTGGATGCGCTGTTTTGAAGGTACATTTTGGATGTCGTCTTTCCTGTTGGTTTCAAGACCACTCTCTCTCTCTCTCTCTCTCTCTCTCTCTCTCTCTCTCTCTCTCTCTCTCTCTCTCTCTTCCTATTCGAATTAATTTTAAGACGGTTTTAGACGCGCTGTTTTGTGGGTACATTTTGGATGTCGTCTTTCCTGTTGGTTTCAAGACCACTCTCTCTCTCTCTCTCTCTCTCTCTCTCTCTCTCTCTCTCTCTCTCTCTCTCTCTCTCTCTCTCTCTCTTCCTATTCGAATTAATTTTAAGACGGTTTTAGACGCGCTGTTTTGTGGGTACATTTTGGATGTCGTCTTTCCTGTTGGTTTAGAGACCTCTCTCTCTCTCTCTCTCTCTCTCTCTCTCTCTCTCTCTCTCTTTTTAAAGCCTTTACATACATACCTACATACTTACATATATACATCCATACACAAACGCACACGCTAACACACACACACACACACACAACCCTGCACAATTATCATTTTAAAACCGGTATGATAAATAAAAAAAATCTCTCTGGAAGTCCATGAGAGAAAAGTTTTATTAGGCCTAATAATTGCTATTAGAATCCAAGAAAGGTAATTAAAAAGTAAAGTTTTTCTCGTAATTCTCTTGTGTTTGGTATATTCATTTTTGAATGTGAAGTATTTCATGCTCTTTAGAACTGTCATTCCTGTCTTCTCCCATATTCAGTATTCTCAGTTAATTTTGAAAGTTACGTTTGAGAACACAATAACATATTCCGCTGCGTTACCCTGAATGAACAGAAATTAATCCCATCGGAGAAATTAACATAACGTTTCCTTTGTTATATAAACCGCCCATTGGTTTCAGAAGCATACATTCAACAGACACTAAATACAGCCATATAACTCTGGAAATTACTGGTTAGACCACAGATAACGATATATAACAACATTAAATCTCAAGTTTAAGGATTAGAGCATCATTCACAAACCGTTTCTGTGCATATCTGCAATCTCCATAATATTACCCCCACAACCCCCCCACCCTGCACACACTGCAGAGGAAGGGAGATTCCCGAAATTGTTTGTGAATTATATTCTGTTCCTCGAACTTGTACGTTTATTGTGAAACATAAACTGGCCGCCAGTTACGTTACAGCAAAGACCATGAAAATAATCTCATGAGATATGCATTCGCATTGTTTCTGTTTATTTACTTATTTTATTTTTGTCCTGTTTTGTTCAAGATATCAAAATCGCGTTATTGGCGAGTTTCCGTTGCGAAATATAATTTACTTGAAGTTTTTTTTTTATACAATTGTATTCTATTTATGATATGACGTGTTATGCGCGCAAGTTCTTTCGTAAATGAATGAATCCTGAAAAGAGGCAACATTTATCTGTGAATTAATAAAAAAATATTATTGATTTCCTTTATTGAATAAGTGTACAATTTATCCTTCAGTAGAAATGTTGCATTGTGTTTAGATTTCAATCTCGGAATCAGAGAGAGAGAGAGAGAGAGAGAGAGAGAGAGAGAGAGAGAGAGAGAGAGAGAGAGAGAGAGAGAGTGTTTCTTGTCAGGCAATATAGCTGGATTGTCACAAACGAACCCCGGCTTCCATGCGCAACATGGAAGGAAGAATATATTCCACAAAATGGAATACACTCCTCGTTTCCATGCCTATTTGACGAAGTCTGTATAGCTGCAATCTTGCCTCAGCCCTTTCATTTATCAAATACAATAAAATTAGTTTTCCCCAGCTCCTACTCTCTCTCTCTCTCTCTCTCTCTCTCTCTCTCTCTCTCTCTCTCTCTCTCTCTCTCTCTCTCTCTCTCTCTCTCTCTCTCTCTCTCTCTCTCCCATTTGATTCCTACTTCACAATAAAGTTTGGTGTCAAACAGAGTCCCGGAGGAGGGAGGGTTTGCGAATCAGAAAACTTCAGAACTTCAGAATTATTTTGTGTTTTCGTTCCTTAGGGGAATGTTTCCCGGAATCGCCTCATTGTTGCTTCTTCGTGAGTTTGGAAGAAGAGGGAAAACAAAATGCACGAAGTACTAAGAACTCGCAGGAAAATATGGGATCACATGTTTTCGACGGTTTTTCAAGATGTTAATTGTTGTAGGAAATATTGAAACGATTACACTAATAATAAATTCAATTTCTCGAGTAAAACTGTGGTGAGAAAAACAAATGAAAGAAGTATTGAAATGACACACGCACAGTCTATTCAAAAATAAATAAGACACTTGAACTGAATATAAGAAAGAACATATATTTTCTATATAATTTCGACACTGAAACCGTACTTTGCAAAGAAAGGCAGAGCAAGTATAAGAATGAGATAACAAAAAAAAAAAAAACCACTTAGGCAATTATATTGGAGCATTCCTGAAACTACGATGGCTAGAAATTATATGTATCTTTGTGTATAGCATTGAAATCAGAAAATGTGTAAAACAACAAAGAAAAACCTTTTTATTCATGAAAAGAGCACTTTTTAAAAAAGGAGAACAATCACTATTTCTCTAGATGGTCAAAACACCATAGAAATAAGTTAAATAATCAGTAGCAAATATGGTCGGAGCGTGATTGTGAAACACGTGATAGTGAACAAGGCAAGAGAGGTTATGACATACGAGTATTCAAATTTCACATTGTAAAATTTTTATTTTCTTCTTGTAATGAGGAGGACATAATGATAGCAATTCTTGTTATTTTGATATTTTTTCCCCACTAGTGAACTCGAAAAGGTCTCATTTAGCTTAATAAAACTGATCAGAAATGGCACACATCTATCATTATTATAATACAAAGTCTAGTTATAGTTATTGCTGTTCTCGTATTATGAATGCAGGTTTTATGAAGAGTCGTATTACTGGAATAAATGTAGTTTTTCCCCACGGCTGAATATCCTAGAGGCAATTGTGTATGATAGATCCCGTAATCGTAATGGGATCAATTACTCATTACCAGATATGAATGCTTCAGAATCGTGTCATTTACTCTTTTGAAGTGACCCAATCAAGATATGCTTGTAATAAACAGATTCATTCATATTTTGTGACTATCTATCTGTCTATTTATAAATCCATCTATCTGTATAGCTATCTATCTATCATCTATCCATCTATCTATTCATACACATACACATATAAATAAATAAATAAATAAATAAATAATATATATATATATATATATATATATATATATATATATATATATATATATATATATATATATATATATATATATATATATATATATATAGTTCTTTTGTTTTTCTACATTTCTGATAATATATCATATATCAATCTTTTACTGACTTATGACTATTGTTGATGGTATTTTAGATTAAGCTATCATTGCACTAGCACGGGGTCTTGCTCCTAGAACAACCCGTAGGTGAAATTGATAACCAAAAGAGCTGAGAAATTTGTCAAGTGGCGATACTGGAATCATTTTGGTCCTCACGATACCAATCAGTGAACGAAATAAAGCTATTTAAGAAGCGAGTCTTGGTATAGTCAGAGAAGCCAGCAAGGAAATGTAAATGTTTATTTTCAAAATAAAATTTCAGGTAGAGATATGGAGCGTCAGCAACTAAGAAAAAAAAAACATTTCCTGTATGAGAAAAAGGATGAAATATTGTGAAACTGTTTATCAGTTGCAAGTTTAGATTAGGTGTAAGAAACCCTCGGTTGAGCCGAAAAGAACGACACTAAATGCAGAATCGAAACAGGAAAAACTCTACGGTACCAGCCTACCACATTTCACTTACTTGGCTAAGTGGCAGTTAGTGCAATAGTTACGTAGTTTCGACGAAAATGAAGAGGAAAAAGAAGAAACAAAAATCGGTTAGAGAGAAATTTTGTTGAGTTGAACTGAACTGAATATGGAAACTAGGCCAAAGGCCAAGCACTGGGACCTATGAGACCATTCAGAGCTGAAATGGAAATTGACAGTAAAAGGTATGAAAGGTGTAACAGGGGGAAAACCTTGCAGTTGCATTATGAATCAACTGTTAGGAGAGGGACGAAAAGGGTTGCAGCTAGGGGCCGAACGCACGCTGCAAGAAATGCCTGCAGTGCACCGCATGAGGTGCACTGACGGCTCCACCCCGCTGCGGGGAGAAAAATTTTGTCCTTGCTCAAAAGATTAACATTTAGGAAAAATATTTTTTCTTTATTTTAAATAACAATATAATTGCCTTTAATTTAAACAACGCCCATTGCTTTGGTATTAAACTGCCTATAACCTTTCTTTCGTTAAACAGTTTCTTCCCCGAGGCTGAATAAAAGAATCATGCGCTAATTACCAACCTTAATGCATCGTTTAGAAAACTTGCAATTTTTGTTAGGAAATTCTAAAAAAAAAAAAAAAAACCTATTAGTCAACTACTGTATGTAACCGTTGATGACATTGTAACTGCGCCTGCACACGTCCACGCACACACATATACACGGAACCTTGTGTCCTCCATTTGCAATTAGATGGAGCCTGCATATTAAAAAAATGGCGGTCCGTCCAATTCCTCAGTTCTCGGGACATTCAGCAGTATATTTACATACGTATTGTGGGAGAAAAATGGTTGGAGAGACATCGCATTACATGCAAACTCCCTGTTGTCCCCCGACCCTTACACTGGTGACGAGCATTTTCCTCGACATTTTTTTTAGCTTGTGTGTGTGTGTGTATGTGTCTGCGTGTTGTCTGAGCCTGAGGAAAAAACTTCCTAACGAGGAGGTTAAACTAAGGAAGAAAGAGAGAGAGAGAGAGAGAGAGAGAGAGAGAGAGAGAGAGAGAGAGAGAGAGAGAGAGAGAGAGAGAGAGGACATGACGCCGTCATGTATTTGAGCCATTTTTAAGGTGCTTTATATCTTCTCAAACTTTCGCAGCAACATCTCTGTCCATTGTCTTCCCATTTGACTTTTGACTCTACTAAAGGATTCCAAACAAAGTATTATAGCGCCCAAAGCTACCACGTCAAAATCCTGCTGGCAATGAATGCAGCAATTCATAACTGCAGTCTTTTTGATCATCAAATTCCGTAAATATTTCCATCACCTTATTAGATTATTCAGGAACAGATTGCCAAAGGCGTTCTGTATGTATATTTGTCTATGTGCAAGGATTTTTATCCTTTTCTGACTTACGTTATTGATATTATGAACTTCAGATTATGATACTTGCTGCTTCCAAAAGCGTTTCATGAATATTTTTCAGCCCTTAACCTTATGGAAAGAAAATTCATAATCACTAGAGAAAGGAAGTTCATTACCGCACCTTTCTTGCCGTGACAAAGGTTCATTTGCCCGTCTTGGTGACTCTTGTTTTCTGTCAATACTGAGAAATAACATCATGTTATTTCCGTCTTTAGATTCTCACCTTCTTCAAGCAAGAGTGAAGAGGATTCAGCATGCTAACGAGGCCTCGAGCATACGAAATCGACATGGCTTGAATAAGCTTCGGAAAAGATGGGTTTTATTACTCATTGAATGACTATGAATGATAATTATTAATGACGTATACTTATTCACTTTAAAAATGAAGCCTCTGAAGCATCATATGATTGCTCTTCATCGACAGAGATATGTCATACTATCTTCATATGTGTATGTCATATTTATGTCATTGTTTCGTAAGTTATCAATTTTCATTTGCTTTTAAATAACCGAGACAAGTACTTGCTCCTTCGTGTAAGCAGCGATCATTCATGGTAATGATCGCTTTTCATAAATCTTGTTATGCATATTAGTCTGAGCGCTGTTTGTACAGTTTGGCCTCTTCCGTAATACTTATTAGTTGCTCCGCCACTAATGTTGTTTGCATTGCTTTAGTGTCTTCCTTAATAGGAAATCATTTATGCATTATATTTTCACTTTTACTAAATTCATTTGTTATTAAAGTTCTAAATCGCGAATTTCAAAATATGCAACTTCCTTTCTCTCTCTCTCTCTCTCTCTCTCCATACATACATACACACACGCACACATACACACACACACACACACACACATATATATATATAATATATATATATATATATATATATATATATATATATATATATATATATATATTCTTTTAACGCTTAAAAGTAAGCTGATAATTAAGCTGAAGCTTTTTATGGAGTACTTTGAATATGAAATATTTTTTACCATTTACTCTCTAGCTTGGAATATAGAACGCCAAATACAAACATAGAGATTGAATACATATTAAGGGACAAAATAGTAGAAAATCGGTGTTTATCCCCGCGACATCTTACGTGAGAGAGGTTATTTTGAGGAATAATGAAAAAATGCAGAAAGGCTACAAGATATTAAGGTATATAGAAGTAGATAGGATTTGAATACGTCTAATAATCAACGAGGATGTAGAATGTTTAGTAAAATACAGAGTACAAAACAATAGGCACCAGTCTAATAAGGCCGGTGTACTTCGCACAATCCGAGGCGTGATGTCAAAAGGAAGCTAAAAAAATATAACTCCAAGCGTCCTTGACTGATTAAAAAGACCCCCCACCAAAAACATTCCTCTGTCAGGAAGCTACAAAGAACCTTGAGATCAATCTAGCAGTGGTTTTCAACCTGTGGGCCATGGGCAGTTCTGAGGGAGGCCATGCCGCGGACATCTTCAAAGTATTATTTGAAAAAATGAAAAATCATTTACAGTAAATGTAGGCCAGTGCTTTCTTTCATAAATGAAAATGTACGACTAACTGACTGTTCTGAAAAATAATTCCATAAATGAAAATGTAAAACTCATAAAGTGTTCTGAAAATGCTTTATAATAATCTATTATCTTCATTACACAATTCTGAAGGGCAGTGGGCCGTGAGTATTTAGGGATGCCAAAAATGGGTCTTGGGCACAAAAAGGTTGAAAACCACTGATTCTAGCACATCACAATTCAGCTAAATGGAGCTGAGGAAGGGGGGAAACAAAACTAAAATACCGTCCTAAGGCAAATATTAACGTTCAGTGTAGGAAAAAAGAGAAGCCCACGTGTCTTGTCAAACAAACCCAGGTAAGAAAGTCACAGGTCAAAAAGTCACAGGAAAAAGTCACATGAAAAAAAGTCACATTAATTTTTCCTAGATAGTGACCCCAGGGGTTTTAACCCGATATGTATCCACCTTTGCGGCGTGTTTAGTACAGGCCCGTTGGGGATTACCGTAAAAGTATAAGCAAAAGACTCTAAATTAATGTGACTTTTTTTTCCCGTGACTTTTTTTCCTAGCCAATATTGTGAATTTTTTCTGTTGCTTTTTTCCCCTGGGACTTTATTACCGGTCACCTGTCAAACATTTGCTCACATAGACAAAATATCACATTTTATGATAATAATGAAAGCGTTGGAGCATGGAATTTACGCAGTTAATTGATAAAAGAAGACACAATAAAAGGTGCTAACTAGGTGTTAATTGTACCGGATTTTCACCCTTGTGAACTTGACACGTGTCCCTCTATTCACTGTGAAACGAAGCCAATTGTATAAAATTGTATTTTGATCTTTATCAACTCTACAAATAGGGGCGAAGTTCTCCGAACCGTAAGTTAACTACAGAGAAAACTAGCGAAATATTTTCTAAAACATTTGTCGATCTTTAGTTGGTCCTTCAAACTGCGTGAGCATGTTCATATGAAGAGATAATACATGCAAAATACAATATCATAAGTTTTACAACACACACACACACACACGTGCGTCAGTACCTAAAACGATAAGAACGAGCGAGAAGGAAAACTGGTCTATTCGATTACGGTCGTTAAACTCCTGCTGTCAAACTTTTTAACAGCCGAATCTGCCGGCTCCTTGTTTAACTTGGACAAGCAGCCGGCAGGTTCGGTAAGACGAGCAGACGGGAAAACTTTACGCAAGAAGCCGGTTAAAAGTCATGCTGAAAGTGACCGATAGATGACACTAGTATGTCCACATTGGCTACATTTGCGCTCCGAGTTTAACATTCAGAGAAAATATTAGATATGCGTATTAAATTGGCTTTTATTGCCATACACTTTATTAATAAGTTCTGTCTGCAGTACGTTTGGAAAATTTATGATGTAAGTTTGCACATTACGTGCATTTTGTTAGATTTTGCTGTAGTAAATGGAGTATACATTGCTGCCGAGAAAGTTGCAAAAGAAAGATTCATATGGAAGTGATTACTTGCTGACAAAACTAACCGCTCAGAATACGTGATCTGTAGACTTTTAGTTATGTGATATTTCGTTTATTAACACTAGGAATTAATAAAAAAAAGTCATAATTAGGGCTAGGATTTATTGTAATATCATTAATAACGCCAGGATTTAATAACAAAATGTCTGTATTAACGCTAGGATTTAATAAACAAGGTCATTATTAACGCTTGGATTTAATATAAGGTCATAATTAACGCTATGATTTATTATAAGGTCATTATTAACGCTAAGATTTAATATAAAGTCGTTATGAACGTAGGACTTAATATAAGGTCACTATTAACGCTAGGATTTAATATAAGGTCATTATTAGCACTAGGATTTAATATAAGGTCATTACTAACGCTAGGATTTAATATAAGGTGGTTATTAACGCTAGGATTTAATATAAGGTCATTATTACCGCTAGGATTTAATATAAGGTCATAATTAACGCTAGGATTTATTATATGGTCATAATTAACGCTAGGATTTATTGTAAGGTCATTATTAAGGTTAGGATTTAATATAAGGTCATAATTACCTTAAATCGTGGTCTCTTTACAAATATGACTACCCATATACATTGACGCATAGAATGCTTTGAGAGGTATGCATATTAGTTAAGAATGCTGGATTAATTTAGGATTAATGGCTTAATCGTGCATGTGCAGTCGTTATTCAGGTATTGACAGAGAGTACACATATTCAGGAAATCATGGCTTAAAAGGGGGTTCCAGGTAGAGACTTTGCCTTGGGCATAAATTATGGGTAATCTATGATAAGTAATTCGAGAAAAAATGGAAGTGAAAGTCTGAATTGAATATCAAATGTCGCCCAATTTTTTAAATACATTAATGTTCAGTTTCAAGTATAAGACAAAAAAAAAAAAAAGATGATAATAGTGCCACTGTATTAATTGCAGGGTATTTAGTATATGCTGTTTGGGTCAGTAAAAAGAAACTTTATACGAAAGAGGACACAGATGCCTCTGTTAAGAGCAAATCTTGTTATGATAGGTGGCTGTTGAAAAATAATTACAGAGGAAAAATAGATAAAGAGTTCACAAAAGAGTATACTAATTACTGCTTTTGCGTAGCAATTTATAAAAAAAAAATTCCTTCGAGATTTGCTTTTGGCATTGGGTCCGTAATAACCACAGTATTGAAGCTTCATTTTTCCCTTTACTTACAGCCAAGAATATCCTTTTCCTTTCACAGTTTTCCATTTAACACTACAGCCCATTTGTTGTGTTATATCCCCTAGGCACACACACACACACACACACACACACACACACACACACACACACATATATATATATATATATATATATATATATATATATATATATATATATATATATATATATATATATATATATACACACACACACAGACTGTAATATCATGCTCACTAATGTGAGTCTGGCAAGTATTGGTAAATTACACCAAGTAACTTTCTGTATTTTCCTGAAGAAATTGAGTTGTATTAAATTTCAAATAACGGGAATAATTACAGTAGTTTTGAATCTTTCCTTGTAAGTAGTACATTTGGTTGGTTCATATTTTCTATTCTGATGGAAAACTGCATAAAACACACATTAATATAATACATACAGCGCTGATTAATCCAATGCCTTTTCTTCACATTTAAAAGAATTCCTGAAAAAATATCCACCTCTGAGATATTAGATGAGTTATTAAGGCCAATCAATATCAGAAGACATGAAATATGAAAAAAAGAGAGAGATAAGTAGAATTTTTCCTTTCCAAATAATGAGACACTGTCATCATCCTAGATGAGGGAGAAGTTATTAGAGAGATAATGAGTTCAATCATCGATTCTCATTATGTAGGGCCGGTGGATCTCGGATATAATCAACCAAATCTCGGTTATCCGGGAAATTGGGGATTTGTGATATTTCCCTCGCTGAACACGAAGCAATGGCAGCTATGCAAATACCGTTTAAATTAACTATTCACATAATTTTGCGTGGCTGTTTATCATGGACCGTGTCTTAGCACACTTGTTCGTCAATTAACTTCACTTAATATATTAAACTCACTTTTACCAAGGTTTTGGGTATTATTTTTTATTCGGTTTTAATGGAGTGAAACTTATCATTCAGAAATGAAATTCTCAAGGCGGCTGCCCTCTTCAGAAAGGTTATTCTAAAGGCCTGATTTCTACTGAATATTTCCCCCATGGAGCTATTATTTTAGGTTATTTTTCGTAATCAGAATGAATACAGCCATTTGGTGTGAAGAACATCTCACATTCCTATGAGAGAGAGAGAGAGAGAGAGAGAGAGAGAGAGAGAGAGAGAGAGAGAGAGAGAGAGAGAGAGTGTTTCCTGAAGGTCTAATCTCATTAGTTAATGTCTCAGTTATCAAAAAACTTAATACAACATCATTTCAGTATTTTCCTAAGGAGATTTCATTTTAGAATATTTCCCGTATTCATAATTAGCACAACCCTTTATTGTTAAGAAAACTGCGCTTTCCCATAAGAGAGAGAGAGAGAGAGAGGCACTATAAATGAAAATCAATGCAACAGATTCTTTAGACCCACAAAATATCTTAAGAGGCCTTCCGCCTATTTTGTGTACTCATAATGAGCACAACCTTTTATTGTGAATAACATTGCACATTCCCATAAGAGAGAGAGAGAGAGAGAGAGAGAGAGAGAGAGAGAGAGAGAGAGAGAGAGAGAGAGAGAGAGAGAGAGATGTGAATTATACATTCTAATCAATGCAACAGAATCTTAAGAGCCACGAAATATCTCAAAGACCTTCCGCCGTTTCTCCTGCTTGTGACATCGCTTTTCGACTGAGCGTCCGTCTTGAGAATAATCTGCATGCAGTGAGCCGTAGGTAATTATTTAGCTGTCAGGCATTTCCTCCTCTCGTCGTAATTTCGCCTTTCAGTTGGCACGTAACACTGGTATTACACGCATTACAGACATAAGGCCGCTGGTTGAATTCCAGAATTAATAACACAATGCAGATTCATTTATTTAGCATTTTCCCCACTTCAGTCTTCCTCATATTATATATTTTTTTTATTAAAATGATTATTTTCATATGCCATGAGTATATTTGACTTTCTTCCTCGTAAAGTACTTGAGCGAAATATTCTACTATGTTTATTGGTGTCTTAGGCTATTGTAGCTAACACCTTGATAATTCTGTCAAAAATAATTATTTTCATATATCATGGATAGATTTGACTTTCCCCGTCATAATTCATTTGCGTGAAAAAAACTGCTATTTTTATCAGTGCCTGCGGCTATCATACCTATTATCTTATCTAATCAAAATGTTGGTTTATATATTTCCATGGTTTTCTGTTTCATATACATATATTTTTTTTTATTTTGATTGGAAGGATTAAACTTATACTATTTAGAATTACAATATTTACAATATGGTTACAGTATACATCAACACAGTATACATATGCATACCTTTACATAAGCATAATTCCTCTAAGGTGACAATTTACACATATTGCTTTAGTTATTGGCCACTTAAAAACAGTAATTAATATACTCCTTTGTGAAAATATTGGACTTGCATTTATCCTCTCTCGTTTTTTTCAAAATGTTATTTTCAAATACCCTCATGGATTCTATTTCACATTTTGCACACGCGGTCATCCACGTCAATTGTTTGAAGTAGCTGCCAGGGATGGAAAAATAGCCAAGAAGAGTTTAATTAAGGCAATGCTTTGGTTTTAATATAAGTTCTGTTGTGTACCAGTTTCATGATCTCGTTACACTTTTTCTTCTCTCTTTCTAGCAAATTTAATCATAATAATTATTCATATATATGTATATATACATAGGTGAATACAGATACATATATATATATATATATATATATATATATATATATATATATATATATATATATATATATATATATATATATATATATATATATATATATATATATATATATAGTGTCCTCCGATGTGTGGATTATATATATATATATATATATATATATATATATATATATATATATATATATATATATATATATATATATATATATAATGTAAACTAGGTATGGGATGCAAACTCATTGCCAGGCTATTTTTTTAATTAAGAAAATATACATTTACAATTCTTGCAATTTGTAATGTTGTATATACATCATAATATATTTACATAAATAAAATTAGTAATTAAATTATATTCACTACATTACAATTTTTACTATCTATCTCGTTACACTTGTCGGGACAATAATCTCCTCCCTTAAATTTAGTACGTCAAAAAAAGGGAGATTTTGAATAAAAACAAACATATTAAGGTGACTGTTTCTGTAAGAGTATTAAGTTATTTGAGGTACGTTAGGTTATTCAAGAGACTTTAGGTGCTCTCTCTCTCTCTCTCTCTCTCTCTCTCTCTCTCTCTCTCTCTCTCTCTCTCGTGTATTTAGATTGTTTCCAGCAAGAAGCATCACAATCCCCAGAACTGTAAGGCTACTGGAATAAAATATATAAGAAAGAACAATAACGAATAAAATAAAAAAAAAATGGAAAGATAATAAAAATAAAACTGTAACGAAAAGAAATTTCGAAACCGTACACAAAAGAAAAAAAAAAAGGTTCAGAACCGATGACCTCGCTCGCCACGAAATTGCTTCGTGATTTATAATAGTTTACCGTGGGGCTTTTGCACAACAGCAACAATATCAACAATTTTCCACGGACCTGGATGCTCCAAGACCTTGCAAACTTCATGATGGCCTTGCTTTAACTATGGTCTCTCTCCAGAATGATGGGCACATTTGGAAAACGCACCGAGATTCTTTTAGAAGGCAGTCTCGTGGGATTTACAATTGTAGTTTGCATAAGCATTAGATATTATTTGACGGTGTACATTAATTTCTTTTATTTGCATGAAAAAAACTGCCTTTTAAGTATGAATTACCATAATATACCTTATTTTCTTGGAGCAATCTTACTTCATGCAAAGGTGTAAAATTGCTTTCATATAAAGCAATATTTTTTTAATGTCTTAAAGTAATTAGATATTTTTCACGCTTTATGTTATTTTTTTAATTGTTTAGCTAAATGTCTCTTAAGTATGAATAACCATTATTTACATTTTATTTTCCCAGAGCAATGTTGCTTGCAAGGTCGGAAATTGCTGTACGCGTAAAACAACATTTTTCTATTTTATGTTTCGAAGTAACTGCAGCAAAAGGTAGATGTTTGCTTCAGAATCTTATTTTCCACTTCGTGCTTTCCATGAGGTCTTGAAATGAAGCATTTAAATTTTTATTATGCAAATGTTCAAAAAAATAATTTGGCCATGACCCACATTATCGAATGAAAAACACAGCTAGATGCATAAATATGTTTGAGAATGGAAAACTGATACAGCTGTAAAAACTCAATGAAGGCTATGATAGCCTCTCTCTCTCTCTCTCTCTCTCTCTCTCTCTCTCTCTCTCTCTCTCTCTCTCTCACACACACACATCACCGAAGTGAATTGTAAGACAGTGAAATCTCTCTCTCTCTCTCTCTCTCTCTCTCTCTCTCTCTCTCTCTCTCTCTCTCTCTCTCTGTCATAATATCACCCAAGTACAGTGTTAAGGCGTAAGACAGAGAAATTCTCTCTCTCTGTCTGTCTGTCTCTCTCTCTCTCTCTCTCATAATATCACACAAGTACAGTGTTAAGACGTAAGACAGGAATTCTCTCTCTCTCTCTCTCTCTCACACACACACACACACACATCACCGAAGTGAATTGTAAGACAGTGAAATTCTCTCTCTCTCTCTCTCTCTGTCATAATATCAACCAAGTACAGTGTTAAGACGTAAGACAGAGAAATTCTCTCTCTCTCTCTCTCTCTCTCTCTCTCTCTCTCTCTCTCTCTCTCTCTCTCTCTCTCTCTCTCTCTCATAACATCACACACGTATAGTGTTAAGACGTAAGACAGAAATTCTCTCTCTCTCTCTCTCTCTCTCACACACACACACACACATCACCGAAGTGAAGTGTAAGACAGTGAAATTTTCTCTCTCTCTCTCTCTCTCTCTCTCTCTCTCTCTCTCTCTCTCTCTCTCTCTGTCATAACATCACCCAAGTACAGTGTTAAGACGTAAGACAGAGAAAATCTTTCTCTCTCTCTCTCTCTCTCTCTCTCTCTCTCTCTCTCTCTCTCTCTCTCATAATATCACACAAGTACAGTGTTAAGACGTAAGACAGAAATCTCTCTCTCTCTCTCTCTCTCTCTCTCTCTCTCTCTCTCTCTCTCTCTCTCTCACACACACACACACATCACCAAAGTGAAGTGTAAGACAGTGAAATTTTCTCTCTCTCTCTCTGTGTTAACATCACCCAAGTACAGTGTTAAGACGTAAGACAGAGAAATTCTCTCTCTCTCATAATATCACACAAATACAGTGTTAAGACGTAAGACAGAAATTCTCTCTCTCTCTCGCAAAAGGAAAACAAAATGTTTGTTTTCTTTTTCCTCGTCTCTCCGCCATGCAGTTATATTACTACGGCAACTCGAGGAGTTGCCATTGTGATGTCTCCCACTCTTCACGTCTTGTCTCTCATTTACATGGGAATTCTCACTCGAATTCCCGTTGGGGGGATTCGTTTTATTATTCTGTCACGAAATTCAGGAGGAAGGAATTGCTCCTAATACTCCTACGTTTTGACGCTCTCCTGCGACGTATCGGGATGATTCTAGATTTGCAGCTTACGTATTTTTCCGCCCTGCTTCAAATCACTGATTGCTGATGCGTTTATTGTTTATGGAAATGTGATCTCATTATCCTGGTTCGTGCGTTCCTGCGGAAATTAGCACTGGGGAATTATTCCACTTGCCTAAGGATATATTGCGATATTACCGTCTGGTTTAAATTGAGTTATCTACGGAATCAATATATTGCTTTTACTATTAATTATTTCACTTGCCTAAGGATACACTGAAATGTTATTCCGTTATTTAAATCGAGTTATCTGCAGAATTGATGTATTACTTATTACGATTTAAACCAATTTATTTACCTAAGGATACGCTGCGATGATATTGCTCGGTTTAAACTGAGTTCCCTGAGCATTAAAATATCGCTTATTTTACCATTCATTACTCCATTCACTTAAGGATATATTGCAATGTTATTCCTCGTTTAAATCGAGTTATATAAAGAACTGACAAATGAATTATTTATAGTAGTGGACGAGACGGACAGTTTGTATAAGAAAATAGAAATATTGATAAAACAGCAGTTATGTGGTTTCAGTTATATTTCAAGCTATATTGCAGAGGAATAGATACTTCACAATCATCACATTCGCAATATACATTGCAGAGAGGAAGAAAGCGTCTAGCTTCCACGCTGCATAACCAGATGGAAATATTATTCACTCATGGTTTCCAAAAGAGTGAGTCTTTCCAAGAGACTGAGTCTTTCCATGCTATTCTCATTGTGAGTCAAGGAAGCGAAAAGTCTTCTCGTCAAAGCAAATCTGGAGGGAGAGAAAGAGAGAGAACTGGCTAATGCGGGGAATTTGTGCATTTGTGTGTGTGTGATTATGATCTGTGCAGAGGCAAAGTAGGTTTCTTAAGGATATTGGAACACTTGGTGTTGGGCTGTGGGCGTTTGTGTTTATATATGTATATATTTATATACACACATATGTATATATATATATATATATATATATATATATATATATATATATATATATATATATATATATATATATATATATATGTACACACACACACATATATATATATATATATATATATATATATATATATATATATATATATATATATATATATATATATTTGGAGCTTTTTATCCATATAGGAATAAAAATTATTTATATAGAATTTCATTTTGATAGTAATGGAAAGGAAAGATTTCAGGTAATTAAAGGAAAATATCATCTAAAGAAAGAAGGGAATAGTGCTAGTAAACAGAGTAAATAATGAAGAAGTTTCGAAAGTGCTTTAGAAACAAGCAAATTAAAAGTTCGTTAAGTGTAATATTTAACCTTAGAATGCATTTGGAAATGATGAATTTTCTCCGTTAATATTTGTAATTATTGACTGTAACCTTATTGTTTCTTTTCATACAAGCAGATGGAATCATCAGTGATGAATTACCTCTGTTATACAAATACATTTCTGTATTTTTTTATATTCATATCGCTTGCATTATCTAAAGAACAGATGCTACATAACTGAGGGTATGGTTATTGACACATGAATAAACAGGGAGACTGACAAATAAGCAGTTCTTTAAATGAAAAAAGTAAACTCCACTTAGGTAAAGCCCAGACTCTTCCTTGGTGAATAAGCCAATGTAAACATTCATCATTCATCACTTCAGTTTCACGAGAGGCCGAGTCTTTAGAAACTAGTTTCATTGGCAGCCAAGACAGCGAAAAATTCTCTCTTGAAAGCGACAAAAAAAAAAAAAAAAACTAAGAAGATACAGAGGAAGAGCATTTGTGAATTTGAATGTATAATCCTGATCCTACAGAATCAGTATAGGTGGAGCAGTTGCTAACTAGTTTACGGCCTCAAAAAAAAAAAAAACATACACACGCACACACGCAAACACGCGCGCGCGCAAGCACTCACTTACACTTATGCACTGATCATTTTTGTCAGGAGTATCTTTTCGTATAATATGTTTTTCAAATTGTTCCATAATTGGTAAAATAACAATGAAGGTATTGCTGTTAGAGAGAGAGAGAGAGAGAGAGAGAGAGAGAGAGAGAGAGAGAGGCTCACTATGTCAGGAGAGTTTGCTGGAAATATTAAGTCGAAATTTCAACAGTGAGAGAGAGAGAGAGAGAGAGAGAGAGAGAGAGAGAGAGAGAGAGAGAGAGAGAGAGAGAGAGAGAGAGGCTCACTATGTCAGGAGAGTTTGCTGGAAATATTAAGTCGAAATTTCAACAGTTATAGAGAGAGAGAGAGAGAGAGAGAGAGAGAGAGAGAGAGAGAGAGAGAGAGAGAGAGAGAGAGAGAGAGGCTCACTATGTCAGGAGAGTTTGCTGGAAATATTAAGTCGAAATTTCAACAGTTATAGAGAGAGAGAGAGAGAGAGAGAGAGAGAGAGAGAGAGAGAGAGAGAGAGAGGGGGCTCACTATGTCAGAAGAGTTTGCTGAAAATATTAAGTCGAAATTTCAACAGTTATAGAGAGAGAGAGAGAGAGAGAGAGAGAGAGAGAGAGAGAGAGAGAGAGAGAGAGAGAGAGACTCACTACGTTAGGAGAGTTTGCTGAAAATATTAAGTCGAAATTTCAACAGTCTTGACAGAGAGAGAGAGAGAGAGAGAGAGAGAGAGAGAGAGAGAGAGAGAGAGAGAGAGAGAGAGGCTTCTTTGTGTGTGAAACTTTGGTCTCGGGAGTTTTAATCAGCGAATATGCAGGTTTGGTCACGCATAATGAGCTCTTGGCTAGTAAGTTCCCTAAGTCCATGCGAAAGTTTTGCAGGAGAGAACTACATAATTCCTTCATTACTTCAACGGTTTACACTTTATTTTGTGTCGTTTTTAATTTTTATATTGATTTAAATGGAATGCAATTTTTGCAGAGAAAGTATATGCGGGAAAACTTTTCGAGTACATAAACAGCGCTGAGTTGTCTTTTTAAACGCACTACTTTATGAAGTGGGACCTATTATTCATATATTATAAAGCTATACATTCTTTTCGAGCTTACACCTGACACGAGGGTAAGATAAGGATTAGAAACCTTTTATCTGCAACGTTGGAAAAATCATCTGAAATTCAATCGTGACCACAATCAGCACCAACCACATTCATTAAACTTCAGAAGCCTCTACCTCATTCCTATTAAAATGTTCCTGTTTGTTTTAATCAATTCCAGTCTAATCCCGCAAATTTACTCAACTCTCAATCTGGGCGTCTTCTCTTGGGGAGTTTTTAAATGGTTTAATTGAATGCTCTTGTGGTCAGTCGATCTGATTGTCAAATATTTGCACTTTCCTTGAAATGGCCAGCTCGGATTTTTCCTTTCTTGCTATATTAAAACCAAGAGGTCTTTTTGTGTCTGCTCACGACCATCTGTGGTTATTTCAGTGTTTTATCTTTGTTTTTACTTTTATAATGCTTATTTATATACATATACACAAGGGAAAACACATGCATATATACATACTACATACACGCACGCGCACTTACGCTAATTAAGAAATTCTGGAAGTGACAAAAAAGTTCAAGTGTAAAATTACAAGGCAGAGAAGTAAATGAATGAATGAATGAATGAATGAATGAATGAATGAATGAATGAATGAATGAATGAATGAATGAATGAATAAATAAATAAATAACTTAAATAGATAAATAAATTAAATAATAAGCGACAACTAAAAACCGATTCCCTTTATGACGAGTATTGCATGGATGTATCAAAGCAACTATAAAACACTTTAGAGAACTTAGAAAACTTATAATTTGTAATAAAAAAATGGAAATAAACAACAAATAAGAATATAGTTTTTGCTTATTTAGCGTAAGGTTATTAGCATTATAAACACTGATAGTATAAGCAGATAACATAATAATGACAATGATCTAACAGATTAATGTAGAAAATTATTATTTATTCGCAATTTTCATTGGAAGAAAAGGTATAAGTAATCGGGTATCCGATAAATGGCACTGAGAACCGACTGAAAATAAAGCAAAAATGTTCATTCACAAAACCGCAATTTAGTAAGTACTGGATATTTAAGTAGGGCAAACAAATGTGTGTGTGTATATATATATATATATATATATATATATATATATATATATATATATATATATATATATATATATATATATATATATGTGTGTGTGTATATATATATATATATATATATATATATATATATATATATATATATATATATATATATATTTTATTAAAAAATATTCTTTGATTACTCAAATGGAAAATATAATCCTGTCTTTTTTCTTTGTGTATCAAACAAAGATAATGAAAATGTAAGCAAATATATCTTTAAAAAATGTTTTGTTTACTTAATTAGAAAATATATTCGTGGGTTTTCTTTGTGTTTCGAACAAAGAAACTGTAAATATACATTAAAAAAATTTTTGTTTACTAAATCAGAAAATAAACTCGTGCTTTTTCTTTGTGTTTCAAACAAAGAAACTGTAAATATACGCTAGGATCAGCTATCGTAACCGAGAGAGATATATCTAAAGCTCGCAGTCTGAATTACAGTAATCACGCTTCATTCTGAAGCGTAATCTCCGCTCCGAACGAAAACACCATAAATCATCCTAATGGAGACGAATGAACAAAAAATCCTCATCACAGAGGTGATTATGCATCGCATACCCTCTCCCTCGCTGCCCCAAAAAAGGAACAATTTATAGCTGGGGGGGGGATTAGTGAAGTAATCTAGTAATACTAGGTATCTGTAACCATAATTCTCTCAAAGGTTGGTGATGCTAATTTTATTACGTTAGTTATGCGGTTCATTAGTGAATTATGAAACGATTGGTATGATTGAGGTATTGATAAACATGGTGTGTGTGTGTATATAAATACATATATATATGTATATATATATATATATATATATATATATATATATATATATATATATATATATATATATATATATATGTATGTATACATATAAATCTATATATATATATATATATATATATATATATATATATATATATATATATATATATGTATATATATACATATATTTACAGTTTCTTTGTTTGAAACACAAAGAAAAAATACGATTATATTTTCTGATTTAGTAAACAAAACATTTTTAACGTATACTCGTATTTACAGTTTCTTTGTTCGAAACACAAAAAAAACCACGAATATATTTTCTAATTAAGGAAACAAAACATATATGTATACATATATACATACATATGTATATATATATATATATATATATATATATATATATATATATATATATATATATATATATATATATATATATATATATATATATATATATATATATATATATATATATATATATATATATACATAGTCTTCAGCTGAATTTTCTAACTAATGAAACTGAATTGAAGAAATATGTAAAAATTTTTTCTCTCAGCAACATAATCAACTACTCATCTAATGCTTTAGTCCCTCGTGTTATCTGATTCCCCATACTTACTGTCACTTATTTTTCCTATATATTCTTTCGTTGATTTTAAATTCTCTCATTTACTTGTATGCAGAATCCGGACAACTGATTCCGAGAATAAAAGTCAAAATTACTAATAGCGTTCAGGGGAAGTCAGTAACGATTTAAGGATTTTTTTTCCAAACGAAATTATGAGAAGCGGAGAGGGGGAGAGGAAAAGAAACGAACGATAAAAAGGAGGAAAACTTATGATACTCGTAACTCAGACTAAAAACAGGAAAGCCGAGTAATAAAAATGGGTCCAAAAATAGAGAGATATCGAGAGAAGTTCGTTTCTTGTAAATTTTCATGATGGAATAAAGACGGTAAATAGGAAACCGAAAAGAAGAATTTGCATATAAATGAGGAGCATTAAGTAAAAAAGAAAAATAAGTGCGATGCTGAGTGAATAAAGAAGCAGTAGAAACTGCTTGGATCAAGCATTGGTAAAATAAGAGAGATCTTGAATTATTCAGAGAAGAAAAATATTTAATTGCAAGACTTTTGTTAACTCGAAGCTGACCAAAACGCTGTAATAGAGATGACAGATTTACAGCACAAAAACTGTTTTTTAAGTTTGTTTCTTAAAACGTTTTAAAAATTATGAAAAAATTTGCTGGTCTCATAGAATTAGGAGTTGAATGCATCTGAAGTTCACTGTAAAACGTTGTGTTGTATCTGTTTCGTATATACAAGATATTTCCTCTCCTCTAGTAAAAGAAGTATAGGTCACGCACCTGGAGAGTGTCACCAAAATTTTCCCTGAATCCCTGGCATAATTGAAGCATTGGTTTCTCCTCTTTAGTTTTCTGTAAAAGAAAACTATTGTGCCGACTTTGTCTGCGCGTCCGCACTTTTTTCTGTCCGCCCTCATATCTTAAAAACTGCTGAGGCTAGAGGGCTGCAAATTTGTATGTTGACCATCCACCCTCCAGTCATCAAACATACAAATTTGTAGCCCTCTAGCCCCAGTAGTTTCCATTTTATTTAAGGTTAAAGTTAGCCATAATCGTGCATCTGGCACCTATGTAGGACAGGCCACCACCGGGCCATGGTTAAAGTTTCATTGGCCGCGGCTCATACAGCATCATACCAAGACCACCGAAAGATGGATCTATTTTCGGCGCATTTTTTACTTGTTGCAGAACTGCCTTTTAAGAGGTTTCAAAAAGTCGAAAATATCTTCCTATTTCTACAATGGCCCTCCTTTCGTCTCTTCAGAAGTGTTGCAGTGCTCGCCTTATCTTGGATGTCGGTCATGCAGCGTAGAATATTGGAACTTGGGTTCCAGTAGGTAATTTTACCTTATTCTCTCCAGATTGAACAAAACCTCGTTCCTTAAGAGTAATTGTTAACACGGACCGATACAATTCATTTGTCTCTATCACCTTCTTTATGAAGCAAACTTAACGTGATTATTAGTTTATCCAACGTAAATACGTCTGTGTTTTTGCGAGATTTCTCTTTGTTTGGCCGCAATTACAATTAGCGGATATGCAACATTCGATTAATCCAACCCTTTGTGTGATTCGCAATTGTCTTAAGCAGATTTCATCGTGAGAAAATGATACCATATACCTAGCTCCCCTTTTAACTAATTCTGTCTTATTTCTTAATACATCTCCTAATCTTTCGATGAATTTAATTTTTATCCTAACTTGGTAAGAGAAAATCAGAATATTATTTCACCCCACACCTGATAAACAATACGAATCAGGAGAAATGGACACGCTCAGGTAATATACATTGGGAAAGTCCGCGCCTCAAAAACCAATTAAAATGATATTGACAAAAGAAACCTATAAAGATTTAAACTAGTTCTAGCTGACCCCTTACCAATATACAACTCTATTTATGAATAAATACTGAATACCGAGTCACTGTTGCTAAACGGCGTTTACGGAACTGTGTAAGGTCATAAATACGAAATTGAAGTGTAGTTGAACTCACTAAAGAGACGTCAGGTAAAGTTTGTAAGTTCTTCTCAGGTACTCTTGGGAGTGACTGACACAGAAACTGTTTCTAGATCAAGAAAGGCGCCTCCCTCTCAGTCGTGGTTATTAGATGAGGAGTTCAAGGAAGGGACTATAGAGGAACGTGGTACTAGATGGAATCTTAATATCCTCTCTCTCTCTCTCTCCTTTGGTGTCATTATTTCTCTTCTTAAGCTTTTGGTTCCTATTTATTACTCTCCTTTTCTATTTGTCTTCATATACAGACTATTCAAGAGTATATATGTATATATCTATATTATATATATACAATATTATATATATTTATATTCATATATTATATATTAACTTTATCACATACACAATTGTTCTGTGCATTAGTAGAATTACTAAAAGGACCTCATTCAAATGAGGTCCTTTTAGTAATTCATATATATATATATATATATATATATATATATATATATATATATATATATATATATATATATATATATATATATATATATATATATATATATTTACGTATTTCCTGGATTTATGGTATTTTACAGGCCGGCAACGGAAACTTTATTTAATTGGCCTTGGAGTTCTGACTTGCGTAAAGGGAAATCGTACAAAAAATAAGAAAAAGGGGAGAATTTAGGAGCCGAAGGCTCTACTTCATAAGGAAATGTTACGTAAACACTTGGGATAAATTAAAGAATTATATTACAAAAGCAGGCATTTGAAGGGAAAATGGATAAGTAAATTGATAAAGGGCTTGCAACGCCTGAAGATCCTTCTACTGGAGTCTTGACTAAAGGCAAGGCACAGTCCAAGAGGAGTCCACTGCGAATAGGTCCCTCTGCAAGAGAGATTTACACATTACACGCCAGTAAAGGAACAATATAACACCGAATATGACTCGAGGTTGCACTGAGGGTGCCAGAGACTCGAGGAATGAATGACCACTTTACACTCGACCACAGGACATTGGAAATGGCACTGGATAAACTGGCACAAGGACAGAAGTGAAATGCTGGTACGCCAACCTTTCTGAAGGGCAAACTGTCGTGACTGAAAGTCTTCACTCGCACTTTACCTTAGGAGAAGCGGGTCTCTGACGAAGAAGGGACGAGGGGCGATCACCGACGATGCAGGCTGTCCCTCGAGGATGACTGGAGTCTGGAGTCGGACGGGGGAATGTTCTCTCAGCAAAGTTACCGCTCGCCCGCGTGTGTGGCTGTCCCCTACGACTCCGCGCAAGACTAACTCCTTAACTGCTTCTCTTACTTTTAAGGCACGCGGCCAGGGGTAGGAGCCGTGTGCAAACGATTCGTCACTGGCCAGGTGTTCAGCCTCTTCCCAGGTTTCCTGCGGAGGTAAGACAATTCAGACAGCTTAATTTGCCTTTAGAAAGGTTTTTAAAAAGCTTAGTTGGGCTAAGCTTCTTAAAATGGAGCGGCAGTAAGCCTCCTCTCTTTGCCCTTTTTTATCCGTGTCATCTCGATATCTGTTCCAGGTAAAAAGAAGGACAGATCGGAATGTTGATAACGGGCTCTGATTTCTAGGTCAAATACGATCGGCCATGCGGTTCTCAATAAACAAAGGGTAAATTAGGTGGAGGGGGGGAGGCGCGCTGGGCACGACTTCTTGTTAATCATAATAATATACGAGTATACTGTATACACGAACGTTTATAAACGTTTTCATTTATCGTCAAGTGCACAATCTTTCGTTCATCATTTTTACCGCGATTAAAAAATCACATTCAATAGAAAGCCATTAGGCAAGCTAATTGCCTCACTTTTCTTCCGTACAGTTCTGAAAATGTTTTGAATAAAAATGAAATTTGTAAAGGGTAAGGCAACATAAAAAGAAAAGTATATGATTACCTCGTTTACTTCGCCAATTTTTATTCATAAGTTGAAACCTTCACCCAGTGCCTTGTTTCCTGGAAGGAGCTGATCTTGTTTGTAAAATCAGGTTTTCATTACCCTTCTTTGATGTCCTTGGGTTATAACTAGCTCTGAAATAATGTAGTTTATATTCTGTGATCGTTTATAAGATTTTTTTTTGGTTGTGAAGGCACGCGTCCCAGGTCTTATAACTGAAAAGGAATAATTTAATAACTTTTTGATGATATGAGGCATCTTGTGTTCTTGGAAAAAAAAAAGCCGTTCTTAATCGCTGAATCTGTCTGTCTGTCTCTCTCTCTCTCTCTCTCTCTCTCTCTCTCTCTCTCTCTCTCTCTCTCTCTCTCTCTGTGTCTGTGTCTATCTGTCTGTCTGTCTCTGGCTCTGTCTGGATGGATGCCTGTCTCATTTCTTCCCTCTTTGTATGTGTGTGTGTGTGTGTGTGTGTGTGTATTTGGCATTCCGGGAAATGACAGATTTTTAAATCTCTCTCTCTCTCTCTCTCTCTCTCTTTGTATGAGTGTATTTACCATTCTGGGATATGACATTTTAAATTTCTCTCTCTCTCTCTCTCTCTCTCTCTCTCTGTCTCTCGCTCTCTCTCTCTGTGTGTGTGTGTGTGTGTGTGTGTGTGTGTGTGTGTGCGCGGAGTTCTGTTAGCACTTTTCCATTTCCCAAACTGCTTCTGTATTTACTCCGGGAACTAACGACCTCGAAGGAGCAAACTTATGAAACCATCTTTCAATTTCGTGTAATGTTAACAAATTGCGGAGCTTCTGAGGAGGCCAATAACGCCCTTTAGAATTTTATTGGACGGCTCAGTTGCACAAATAGGAGTCCCGGCGTTATAATATCTTCATTTGAAGCAATCCTTTGCTCACATTCCTTATATAAGCTCGGGAGGAAGGGAGGAAAAAGAGTATTTAGGTCAATGTGAATTTCCGCTGTTATGTGTTCCTGATTTTCTTGCAGTGGTTTTTATGTGAGAGCTCCAGAGGTCGAAAATAATTTCAGTCTTTATGCTTGAAAGAAAGTGATGAATATTTTTTTTTGTGCCTGAAATCTTTATGTAAGAGTTTCAGCGGTTGTAAATATTTTAAGTCTTGTTTACTTAAAAGAAAGTTAAGAATATTTATAGATCTTATTCTCAAGGGAGCGTGCGTCTATTGTGTAATTAGAAATGAATTTTGTCAAAATTTAAGTAAATAGGTTTACTATTTCTCTCTCGACATTTATGTAACCTTCCAAAAATATTAAAATAAAAAATAGAAATAATGTTAAACTAAAAAAAAAAATAAATACCTATTTTAAAATATGAAAAATTTTTCGTAAAAATTCTTCTCAATCTATTTAGAAAATTCGGCTCTCAGGAAATAATTGAGACATCTAATAGTGATGAGAGAGACTGGTAATTAAGGTTGGACCTTCCTACGTAATAAGGCAATCATGGAACAAAAGAGGAGTGGATGAGATACCTCTCCTCTCGTCAGGCGCAGGTGTAAAGTACCTGATGTTTGATGAGAGAAAGGTAAAAGGGGTGGCTAATGAGTACCCTGCTAGGGTAAGAGAGAAATTTATATATATATATATATATATATATATATATATATATATATATATATATATATACATACATATACATATACATATATACATATATATTATATATGTATATATATGATATATATACATATATATATATATATATATATATATATATATATATATATATATAAATATAAATATAAACATAAATGTATATATATATATATATATATATATATATATATATATATATATATATATATATATATATATATATATATATATATATATATATATATATGTATATATATATATATATATATATATATATATATATATATATATATATATATATATATATATATATATATATACATTAGTTATGGCTAATGGAATATGGCAATCAGAACATTTCTCCCATTTGTTTTTAAGAAATCTGTTTTGATTCAATTCTGGTGATATCCCATTGTAGGAATTAAATGACGAAAACAACATAATCAATACTAGTCTCCTTTCGGAGAATTTTAACGACACACTCCAACTAGAACTGATAAAAATTGTGGACTTTAACACATCTGTCAATTCCTATTTGTTACCATTCTTCACTAAATGCTTCCATTCTGCATTTCCCACGACATTCCGAAGCCTGTTATTAAGGTCTCACGTTTAAGTGACCTCTTTCTCTTGTTGTCTTGAAATTGCGGGAAAGTTGTTCTCTACGCTGTTGCAAAACCAATTACCACATGCTGTGTACAAATAGCTGGCATTAATTTAACACCCGTAAATGGGAGGCTACGTTAAAACACAATTAAGATTTTTTTCCCCGGTTCGAACGCGTCTTTCGCGGCTGGGTGATGTTGATGGTTCTCTCTCTCTCTCTCTCTCTCTCTCTCTCTCTCTCTCTCTCTCTCTCTCTCTCTCTCTCTTCTGTTCCAGAGCCTTGAAGCTGAATCACTTACGAAATAAAATATACACCCTCAGTTGCTTTCGTTGATTAAATTACCAAGTGAAGTCTCACTAGCCAACCACTGCCACAGGAAAGAACTAGTAAAATATCGCTGTATTACTGGAAATACAATATATATATATATATATATATATATATATATATATATATATATATATATATATATATATATATATATATATATATATACATACATATATTACATATTATATATATATTAATTAGAGTCCTCTGGGCCATTGTAGGCTATATATATATATATATATATATATATATATATATATATATATATATATATATATATATATATATATATATATATATATATATATATGTGTGTGTGTGTGTGTGTGGAATTACTAAAGGAACTCATTCAAACTGGATGGTATCTAATGGAGTATTTATTCAGAAAAAGACACCATCCAGTTTGAATGAGGTACTTTTAGTAATTCTACTAATGCACAGAACAATTGTGTATGTGATAAAGTTAATATATATGAATGTATATATGCATATATATGCAGTATATATATATATATATATTGTATATATATATATATATATATATATATATACATATATATATATATATATATATATATATATATATATATATATATATATATATATATATGTGTGTGTGTGTGTGTGTGTGTGTGTGTGTGTGTGTGTATATATATATATATATATATATATATATATATATATATATATATATATATATATATATATATATATATATATATATTCTTTCTTAATACATTATCAAGTGATAATATGATCAGTACGATACAGTAAAGTAATTCGATTTTTGTGTAATTATATATAACCAAATGAGCAACTTCATATGTTTTTATTCCTGTCAAATAAAATTAATAACGCCAAATTGTTCTAAGTCTGTTCGACAGCTCATAAGAACAATTCCTTAACTGGTACCTTTTGAAAGTGACCTGTTTATCCAGATGAAATAACTCCATTCATTCTTCGCCATTCCGTTGATTTTTAAGCCTTATACATGTCTTCATCAACCAATAAACAGAAATAAAGAAACGATTGCTCGAAAAAAGTAAATTCATCTTGTATATACTTGTGATTCCCCATGAAAAATTAGGCTAAATGAACCTCGACGGATGTTATCTTCAACGATAAGAGTCTAGTAATTAAGAACGAACCTCCTGACATAATGAGGCAGTTAGCAAACAAAAGAGGAGCAGATGGTATCTCCTCTTTCCCCATCAGCTGGGGACATAAAGAAGTTCAGGTTCGGTGAATGAATTGTAAAAAAAAAAAAAAAAAAAGAAATTCCTGGGGCGCTCGTGCTATACTGGACGCATATGGAAGCCGATGGAAGAGGCAATTGTTTTCTGCTGAAAGTATCATTTTTGTTTTCGTTTGGGTGAGGAATTACTTTCACTGAACACGATTTTGTTATGACCACTGGTTTGTACTAAAGCTTGCAAGAGTTTCATTTGTATTTCAAAAGTACTGGGACAATATTAAGAAATATTCCTAATACTTGAAAAACGCGTATTTTAAAGACTGGATGTTATCCAAAATACTCGTTGGAATTTGAGGACCAAAGCAGCAATTTCATGTCTTAATATTCAGTGGTTCCAAAAATATTATAATTGTTTCTTTCATGTCATGGCTGCCTAAAATGGCTCCCCAAAATTTTTTTCTATGCATTTCAACAGAATCGCAGAGAAGACGGCCATTTGTTCAAACGTTAAAAATTGTAAAGATAAGTTTTGGAAATTGCTGTAAATGAGCCTTTAGTCCTTTTCCTAGCAACCATAAAATTAGCTCTCAGATGA
>NC_089780.1:21167665-21182665 GCF_040412425.1 Macrobrachium rosenbergii
ATAATAATAATAATAATAATAATCACCTGTATCTTGCATTGACGCCAACACTTTCGTCTTTTGATAACACAAAATAATTATTGTTTTTCCCTGAACCTTCTTTATTCTTAATTTTAGATTACCCGCTGTAGTTAACATCATCATCATCATCTTATGTCTTTTCATCTCCTCTCACTCTCTGACCCTCGCATCTCCCGATGGTGTCACAATCTTCAGTTTTCTCAGCTACGGAAATCATAAGTCTTCTTCTTCTTCTTCTTTCTTACATTTCGCTCGCGGGACGTCAGTTACAGCTGACGGGCGAAGAAAAGATCTCATCTCCTCACCTTTGTTCCGAACCTACTTCATTGTGTCTCGAGACCAGGTTCTTAATTAATTGTTTTTTATATTTTTTTGGTCTTTCTGTGGATGTCTGAACTGTTTTCCAGATCTTGTTACTTGTACAACTTCTTTCTTCCATATTTTTGTGAAATGTTTTCCGGATCTTCTTTTTTTTATATGGTTTGTTTCTGATGTATTTTGCGAAAGTGTAAGTTCAGCTCGTTTTATGTTTAAACATCGACTTGGACTTACTTTGCTTAAAGAACAAATGCGAAGACGAGGTTCTTAATTAAATGTTTTTATTTTTTGTCCTTCTTGGGATGTCTGAACTGTTTCCTGGTTTAGTTTTTTATATAGTTTGCTTATCATATATTTTTGTGAGTTTAAATTCAAAGCAGTTATTAATTAAACATCAACTTTCACTTACAATGTCTCGTTTCTCGTGTATTTTTGGGAAACTAAATTCAGAACAATTATCAATTAATCATTAACTTTCACTTAATTTGTTTGTTGACAAATGTGATAATGTGAAATTATATCAGATGGACTTAGGCCTTGTATTCTACTGAGACATGACCCTACAGAAGAAATTAGAAATTAGATAGTCAATATTCCATAATTTCTATCTAAATAACTTGGAGCCTTTTTTGAATATTCGGATTTCTTTGTCAATATAGTGTTATATTATAAGCTACGACATTTTATGAAGAGTATGGTTATATGTTTGAGAGTACTGAACTATTTTAGCTCACATATAAAGGTACTATCAAACATGTTCCATATCTTATGGATTTAAGTGTTTTCATAGATGATGTTAGCATTGATCCTGCTTCTTTTATTGTTAATGTCTGTGGTGGCAAATTGCCTCCTCCCTAGATAAATAAATAGATAGATAGATAGATAGATAGATAGATAGATAGATAGATAGACACGTACAAAGTGAACATCGACCTAACGCTGCTTTACAAAAGTCAAGCCAGGCTCAAGCTTGCATAATCAGCGGCACTTAACAAAGAGGAGCTGAATCCATCTCGCTCTCAGTTCTTCTTTGCTAACGTGCTGCAAACGTTCCAACGTTGCTACAGTTCCCGGCGATTACGGGAAACGAACGTTGCTGAAAATGCTAATATAGCATTTTTTTCTCTCCAGAGAACTTTTTTTTTTTTAATTCTTAGTTGAATGCATATTAGCCTTTTGACCGTTGCCGTTGGTAAAGGGAATTAATTCAGCAATTTCGGCTGTTGGCGGTTCCAGACATTCTTACAGTGTTAGATTGTTGGTCATAATGTTTTACAGTGAAGCAGAGAGCAAAGCTATGAATTATTAATTCATTGGTGATTACGCTGTATTGCTCACTTTGAATAAGGACAAAGAAACTTGATATCAAAGATGCCTGGTATCTCAAAGAAACTTGATATCATGAAATGATGTTGTAATACTTCAAATAGTGTCGCTACTGCTACTTTTTAGTTTTCTGTAAAAGAAAACTATTGTGCCGGCTTTGCCTATCCGTCCGGACTTTATTCTGTCCGCCCTCAGATTTTAAAAACTACTGAGGCTAGAGGGCTGCAAATTGGTATGTTGATCATCCACCCGCCAATCATCAAACATACCAAATTGCAGCCTGCTAGCCTCAGCAGTTTTTGTATTATTTACGTTTAAAGTTAGCCATAATCGTGCTTCTGGCAACAATATAGAATAGGCCACCACAGGGCCGTGTTTATAGTCTCATGGGCCGCGGCTCATACAGCATTATACCGAGACCACAGAAAGATAGATCTATTTTCGTTAGCCTTGATTATACGCTGTAGAGGCTGTACAGAAAACTCGATTGAGCCGAAGAAACTTGGTCGCATAATTTATTTGTTATTGCTAGTTTCGAATCTTTTTAATTTTGATGTTTGAAGGTGAGGTACAGTCTCGCCTGAGGGTACTCGTTCAATTAAAGAATAGAGGTTTTCTGTTGGCCTAGAATAAAAGACAAGCCTAGAACCTATAGTCCCCAGAACTTTGGAGAAATACGAAATGATGTTGGAGCAAGAATAAATACTGCTTTTAATTAAGAGTCAGTCTACAGTTTAAGCAAACTGACCTCGGGACTAAGACAACACAGAACGAAAAACAAAGAAAAACAATTTCTTTGCTAAGTTTGTTATTATGAATTAGGTTCTTCATTTGCTTTTGCGTAACATGAATAAGGAATGTGCAGTGTAAAAGTGGAATTTATCATCCATAAACTGTTATTGTTATAGACTTAAAATTAAAAATATATAAGCACACTTTATCTTTTATAAATTAGAAATTTATAGAGGGGAGTAACGCTCATATAATATTATTTTCTTAAAAACTCTCTCTCTCTCTCCCCTCTCTCTCTCTCTCTCTCTCTCTCTCTCTCTCTCTCTCTCTCTCTCTCTCTCTCATTTTCATTGTTGAAATAAGCAAATTAGACAGACGATCGTCTATTTAGATGACAAATCTCTCTCTCTCTCTCTCTCTCTCTCTCTCTCTCTCTCTCTCTCTCTCTCTCTCTCTCTCTCTCTCATTTTCATTGTTGAAATAAGCAAATTAGACAGACGATCGTCTATTTAGATGACAAATCTCTCTCTCTCTCTCTCTCTCTCTCTCTCTCTCTCTCTCTCTCTCTCTCTCTCTGTGTCCTGGAATCCGAAATATACTTTCCTGCGCGCGGTTGTTGTGGGCGTGAAAACGATAAACCAAAGCGTGGGACATAACCTTCCCCACAGCGCAAATTACCTTCGTCATCACCTAAACAATAAAACCGTTTACTCCATCTTAATGACGAGGGATAATGGCTTCATGGGAATTAAATGCTTTCACGATGGGAATGGCAAATATTCCTCCCGTTCCCTCCGCTCCTCTCCCCTCCTCCCACGCTTGCTGGATGAACGACTAGACTCCCTAGAATTGAGTTGAATATAGGATTTAGGTCAAGGGCCAAGTACTGGAGCCTATGAGGTCACTCGGCGCTGAAACGGAAATTGACAGAAAAAGGCTTGAAAGGTGTACTAGAAGGAAAACCTCAAAGCAGTTACACTATGAATCAAGTGTTAGGAGAGGGTGGAAAGTAAGATGGAAGAATGAGAATATGAAAGGAAGTAAAGTAAAAGGAACGAAAGGGGGTTGCAGCTAGGGGCCGACGGCACGCTGCAAAGAACCTTAAGCAACGCCTACAGTGTACCGCATGAGGTGCACTGACGGCACTAACCCCCTACGGGGTAGACTCCCTAGAGGCATGAGGAATAAAACCAAAGGTATTTGGGAATTAGGTCGGAATGGTGTTTCAATTCGCTCTGTGATGTGACGTGAATGCAAAGTGATATCCAATGTTAAAGGGAATAGGTGTTTGTCCTTGACGAATCATTTACGCTGCCTGAATTGATCTTAAAAAAAAAAAAAGAGAATACTAATTTGTCGGTGTTTTTCCTGTAATTAGAAACACAAGGGAGCCACTATGTCAACTTCAGAATACCCTCTTTATGAAACTTTATCTAGTGTATAATTTGATCTAGTTGTAGATTATGGTATCAACATCTAAAAAAAAATCCTGAGATATTCAAAATATTACTGTTAACACGATATGCTAAGTCGAAAAATAATGTGGGAACAGAGAGAAAAGGAATTTGAAGCCGAATATTATTGTTCTTTAAATGTCCCTGATTTCCGATATAGTTCTAGACATGAAGAAATTCTTTAAAACTGTCCACTCTGATAAAGGTATCGAAGAACCTCTACATGAAAAACAAGTAAAAAATGGACCCGAGTTTCTTCGGCGCAGCCGAGTTTTCTGTGCAGTCGCTACAGCGTATCTAATCAAGGCCACCGAAAATAGATCTATCTTTCGGTGGTCTCGGTATAATGCTGTATGAGCCGCGGCCCATGAAATTTTAACCACGGCCCGGTGGTGGCCTATCCTATATCGGTGCCAGAAGCATGATTTTGGCTAACTTTAACCTTAAATAAAATAAAAACTACTGAGGCTAGAGGGCTGCAATTTGGTATGTTTAATGATTGGAGGGTGGATGATCAACATACCAGTTTGCAGCCTTCTAACCTCAGTAGTTTTTAAGATCTGAGGACGGACAGTAAAAAGTGCGATCAGAAAAAAGTGCGGACGGACAGACAAAGCCGGCACAATAGTTTTCTTTGACAGGAAGCTAAAAATGAGGCTACCAGGAAACAATTAGGAAGCCCCATAGCGACAAAGCGTCTTACTAATTAGGAAAGGGGTCTCCTTACGTAATGGGGTAGTTCGGGAACAAATGACGAGCAGATAGGACGTCCCGTCAGCTGGAGCTCGAAAGTACCTGGCGTTGGGTGAGTGAAAAACGAGAGGAAGGAGAAGATATAAATCTTCTTCTTCTTCTTCTTCTTCTTCTTCTTCCAGCGCTGGAAGAGTTGAGGGGGAAGTGAGAAGAAGAGGAGAAAGAAGCTGGTGGAGGATGTAATTAGTTTCGGGAAGATCAGGACAATCCGAAGCAGATTAGATGAGAGATGGCAGAGAGAGTTTTTGATTTCTAGGGGGAGATGAGAGAAAAATATATTAATTAATAGATGAACGAAGAAATAAATAAATAAATATATTGACTAATTAATTAACTCATTCATTTGTTTATTTATTTATTTATTAATAACAAGGGTTAAAGTTTCGTCGAAATCTAGGATATTTTATAAGTTAACAGGAAACGTTTAAATAAAGCATTCGCTTAACAGGATGTGAAAACACTAAATAAATAAATAAATAAAGAACTAAATAAATACATAAATTCATTCATTCATTCACTTCTTCATTTATCAATTAATAACAGGGGTTGAAGTTGCGTCGTAATTTGACCTATTTTGCAAGTTAACAGGAAACGTTTAAATAAGAAATTTAGGTAATTAGAAACGTTTAAATATGAAATTTAGTTAATAGGAAACGTTTAAATAAGAAATTTAGTTGATAGGAAACGTTTAAATTACACTCTGCAGTGTCCTGAAAATGTTTAAATAACACATTCGCTTTACGGGAAACGTTTAAATAATACATTCAGTTAACAGGGAAAGTTTGAATAGCACAATAAGTTAACAGAAAACATTTAAATAACACATTAACTTGAAAGGGAACGTTTGCATAACACATTCAGTTAACAGGAAGCGTTTAAATAACGCAATAAATTAACTGGAAATGTTTAAATAACGCAATAAATTAAGTGGAAACGTTTAAATTACAGTTGAAAGTCGACGTTTAACAAAATACGTTCACTTAACTGGAACCGTTGGCCTCTGCATCATTGACTGTTGAACGTTGCAATTATTTATCAGCTTTCAGAGCAAATTGTCAGTTAACTCTCCCTCTCGCCTCCTCTCCTCTTTTTCGCTCTCTATTTTTCTCTGTTAGTCTTTCGTCCCTGAAGAGTTGAATGTTTCTATTTCTTTTTCTCTTGCTTTTTCGCTATGCAGGTGCTAAAGCCCTGAAAACATTGTTGTTTTGTTTCCTCTTTCTTTTTCCAATTCTTTTTCCTCATTTGCATTGAAACTCTCTCTCTCTCTCTCTCTCTCTCTCTCTCTCTCTCTCTCTCTCTCTCTCTCTCTCTCTCTGTCTAGTTTCCTGTTTTTTGTATTTTTATTCTTCTGTTGTTGTCAGCAACGAAATTTATTCGTAAGGAACCGCTCTAAAGGCTCTTCTAATTTCAAAATTAATTTGGAAAGTGTTAATGAGATATTTGTTTCAGTGGTTTGAGTTCATTTACAATTGAGTTTAAAAAAAATCCTCAGCACAAAGTAGAATTGTATATCCTTCTGTTGCCACCTTCTGTCAATGGGAATAGGTACAGGGAATATACACACACACATATACGTACACACATTTATATGTATGTGTATTATATATTTATAATATATATACACCTACTATATATATATATATATATATATATATATATATATATATATATATATATATATATATATATATATATATATATATATATATATATATATATATATATATATATATATAAATTATATACATATGTATGTATGTATATATATACATATATATATGTATATATATATATATATATATATATATATATATATATATATATATATATATATATATATATATATATATATATATATATATACATATATATATATATATATATATATATATATATATATATATATATATATATATATATATATATATATATATATATATATACGTGTATGTGTGTATTAATACAAAATACGAGATAAATCTTAAATATTTCTTCTACAGCTTTTCACAATGTCTGGGCGCTGTCGAATCCTGCTGTGAATTCACAAATCCTTCAATGCATACATTATCCCAAAACTCTCCTTCAGTGTTATTGATGTTCCTGCATATCCTTCCGATGTTTCTGTCTTTTGCGTTTGCTCGTTTTAAGTTCTCTGAATAACTTGTCGTGGTATGTCTAAGCAGCAATGTATTACAAGGCTCTGATTTGAATATTTCTAAGCGAACTGTTAAAAAAACATGTGTTTTCTTGTGTTTTAATCATGTTTTTGTACAGCCCAGTTTATTCCTTAAATCTGACTTAAGGGTTATTTTTGATAAATCCTGTCCAAAAGTAATTTCCTTAAAAACTCAAAGTGAGAGAAAAAAAGTGACCGTTGCTAATTATGAGAAAATAATTTTTTACATATAATTCAATTATATTTTATGTAGAATCTATTTCATTCCTTAAATCTTCTGGATTAAGAGCTATATTTTTAAATTTCTTTAAAGACGAGTTTTGCACAGGTCAGCAGTGTTAAACATTTCTTAAGTCAAACGAATTAGTGAATTACCAGAAATGTAAATTAGGCATTATAACCACCATGCTTTTCTCTCCTAAGAATTTGACATTTTATTTTCTTTATTAAATAACGTCTCTAGTCTTCCAGTTCCTCTTGCAGTTATATTTCAAACTGGCTTTCATTGCCAAGTCGCTTGTCCAATCCAAACTGATAATGGTTCCTTTTTTTCCTTAATAGTTCCCCCGAGGCTGCTTGAGGACGATTTAGCGGATTTACGGATGGATTGCTTTTTAGCATTTGTTGTCACGCCCTTGATACTAATACCCCAGTTGACAAATGAAAATCTCCTTCTCGTTTGTCTGCTTTCTTGAGGCCAGGTAAATGCAGAGACGCCTTAAATGACTTTAGGACACTCAGGTGCTCACTTCTAAACAAGTGATTATCCTGATTTCTTGAAAAATGTTATACGAAAAATGTAGACTTCTAAAAGTATTCGTATTGTGTGATTTTTGGGGGATATTTGTTGTCACTAATTTGACACATGGCTACAGTTATTTATAACTATTACAGTAATTTATGCAGCTTATAACCTCTTTTTCTGTAGGTAGGCTGGTCTGTATTATCATTTAGAAAGTCTTGAAAATAATCAGATATTGAAAGCACATTATTCTGAGTCTTTAAAAGGTTTCACAGATTTCTCCGGCTGAGAAAAAGAAGCTATCTTATTCATTCCGAGAGGAAGACTGGCCCCAAATATTTTTCTAGTCTTTTATCAGTTTAGAAAATTTGAAGTGAATTTTTTTCCATCAGGGGTTTAGTGAGTTTGCGTTGAAACCTTTGCAGTCTTAATGCTATTTTAATTTCCATTCATAATATTTCAAAATCTGAAATTATATTCTTGGAATACCTCCCAAGGCAAAAAACTACAAATAATTCGTAAGTTTTTCCTTGGTAAACCTTCACTCCTCAGGGGCATCAGACATTATTTTGAGGCGGAGAGAGAGAGAGAGAGAGAGAGAGAGAGAGAGAGAGAGAGAGAGAGAGAGAGAGAGAGAGAGAGAGAGAGAGAATTGTATTACTGAATGGGTCAGAATATTGTAAAATGTGAGAACGCAATTGCACTTATACCAATAGAGAGAGAGAGAGAGAGAGAGAGAGAGAGAGAGAGAGAGAGAGAGAGAGAGAGAGGAGTCAAGGAACCATAAGGACAGAAGGGGAATTCGTTCTATTTAGGTGAATACTTTCTTCCTTTTATGTTCCTCTGGCATTTTGTGGTCCGTTTGTGACGGTTCTCTCTCTCTCTCTCTCTCTCTCTCTCTCTCTCTCTCTTGCTGAAGTTATGCTGGACAGTTTTTCCGTGATTCACACACACACATACATACATATATATACATATATATATATATATATATATATATATATATATATATATATATATATATATATATATATATATATATATATATATATTCATATATATATATTTTTATATATATATATATATATATATATATATATATATATATATATATATATATATATATATATATATATGTGGTGTGTGTGTGTGTGTGTGTGTACAGTGTATGTGCATACAAAGAGAACACTCTGACAAATGAATTCATCCCCTAAGAGTCAAGGACATTCCCTCATCGAAGCGGCTGTCTGTCTCTCTCTCTTGAATTATATATGACTTGCTAAGACAACCGATGCTATCTACGACCAAACAGGATGGAGGACATCCAAAACGTCCCGTTCATCTGGTCGCTCCTAAAACCTCCTACGAATCCTCTGGAAGGACAAAGGAGAAAAACCAGAACCTGACGCCCTTTTCCCAGCCAAGGAGACACTGTCTTCCGAACCCCGTCGCAGGGTACGAACCCGATCGTTTTTGGGGAGAAAATTTGATTATGGAGTTGACGTCCTAATGGAGCTGAGGTCTCCGTGCAAAAGAGATTCTGATGTTTTGGGTGTTAACGATTCTTGATGGTTTTGTATCTTGTGGAAGAAGGGGTTAAAGTATTTGCTATTTGATAAAACAGGTTAGATTGGAACGCAACTGTATTAGATTTTATTCTGGTTATCTTAGACGTTTACTGTTTGATGAGTTAGGCTTGAATTTTGGATTTTGGGTGTTAACGATGCTTGACAGATTTGTATCTCGTGGAAAAAGGGATTAAAGTGTTTGTCGAATGAATGTATGTTGGATTTTGTGGCTTGGAATGCAACTATAGTAGGTTGTTTTGTGACTTGGTTAACTGATAAATTATGTTTAAATTTTGAATGGGTACTATCTATTTTAATATTTTTCAAGTAAATATATTTCTATGAATATATGATATTCTGACTAATCTGATTCCTGATTTGGCTGTATGACAAGGAGGAAATGGGGTCTTTGACGCCAGATTATATTATCAAATTAATCCATCTACCAGTACTAAACAGTAAACAAAGACTTTATGTTCTTTTGTTTTCCTGTTATGCAAATCATTTCTTCCGTCACAATACCGAAGGTCTATTCCATTTGGTGTGAAGCCAACAGCCCTTCATGACTTGCAATCAGAATCTAGATGCAAAGTAGATTGAAAGAGTATTGTAATTACCTCTGATCCACGCTTAAAACTTAAAACGCATTTGCAAAGCAGATCGGAAGGGAATTGTAATCACTGTGTATCAGTTACTTTTAATGGCAAATTATCTCGGTAAACTGAACTGGATATAGAATTTATGCCAAAGGCCAAGCACTGGGACCTATGAGGTCATTCAGCGCTGAAACGGAAATTGACAGTAAAAGTTTGAAAGGTGTAACAGGAGGTAAACGTCGCAGTTGCACTATGAATCAATTGTTATGATAGGGTGGAAAGCAAGATGGAAGAATGAGAATATGAAAGGAGGGAGAGTAAAAGGAATGAAAGGGGGTGCACCCAGGGACTGAAGGCACGCTGCAAAGAACCTTAAGTAACGCCTACAGTGCACCGTATGAGGTGCACTGACGGCAATACATCCCTACGGGGTTCTCTCGTTGAAGATTTACGAAAAATGCATTTGTTTCTCGTTTCCTCAACGCCTCCGTACCCAAGTAGCAACGATTTTTCATATGATAAAAGCTTGGAAGGAACTATTTTTCACTGGGATGCTTTACCTAAATATTCTGAACTTGGCCCTTGCTCTTCAATTTTCCACACGAAAATGGTTACAGCTTTAAATCTGTACGAACTGCAGCTGTTTCCAATATGACATTCATAATGTTTTAAACCTAGTTCTTGCTTTTCGATTTTCCACACAAGAATTATTAGTTTCAATTCTGTGCTAGGCTGTGAGTATTTCCATTATGGCATTCAGAATCTGATGATAGGATAGTTCAGCTAAAAGAATTATACAGTATTTATTTCAATTTTGGTCTTTATACCCTTTTCTACAGGTCACGGTATTCTGCGGTAAACTCGGCAGTTGTGGTTCAACCGTGAAACAAGTTACAGTACATCACAAAATTTCCAACGTACCCCACAAAAAGACTTTGCTGAGGATAATATTTTTCACCAACACCATTCACGAAACCTTTCCTGTGATTAGTGGTGTTTGGGCAACATAATGTTCACTTAGAAAGTCATCACTGCTTTATCAGTCACAGGTAAGCTGCAAGTTATTAAAAGTACATTCGTTGTGTCCTCGCATTTTGATTTATAAGCTCTTTTTTCCATCACGGAATTATTCGCTGAGTCATCCCATGGATTACTCAGTAAGAGTTCCTTCCCAGAGAGATCTGCAAGCTCGCTTTGCAAAATGGCACAAATACCACACTAACTAATTCTCAGTTGTTGTTACCGAAGAATAGAGTACGAACCGCTCATGCTCTCAAGAAAAACATTCAGTGGGTTTGTAAACCGGTCTCAGTATGAAGTGTAACAGCAATGATGAGAAGCATTGTTTTAGCATAATCCATGCATCTGGATCACGTAGCAGATCATTACTGTGACAAATAAAAACAAGTAAAAAATGCGCCGAAGTTTCTTCGGCGTAATCGTGTTTTCTGTACAACCGCTACAACGTATAATCAAGGCCACCGAAAATAGATGTCTTTCGGTGGCCTTGGTATAATACTTTATGAGCCGTGGCCCATGAAACTTTAAACACAGCCTGGTGGTGGCATGTCCTATAGCGTTGCCAGAAGCACGATGATGGCTAACTTTAACCTTAAATAAAATAAAAACTACTGAGGCTAGAGGGCTGCAATTTGGTATTTTTGATGATTGGACGGTGAATGATCAACATACCAATTTGCAGCCCTCTAGCCTCAGCAGTTTTTAAGATATGAGGGCGGACAGAAAAAGAGCGGACAGAAAAAGTGCCGACGGACAGACAAAGCCGACACAATAGTTTCTTTTGCAAAAAACTAAAAATCGTTTCTCATGATAATCCCAGAAAGAAATAAATTGAACGAGTTTAGTTATAGTATAAGGGTGCCTTACAAACTTCCTCTCTCTTTTATTTTATTAAATAAATAATGGTATAAAAAATAAACTTTATTATTTTTTTTTTTTAATAATATTGTGTATCTGGTTTGTGAGGGTTTGGTGGTTTCTCTCTAGATAGTCTTAAATTCATTTTCTTCGATATTTCATTACCCAATTTTACCTAAATAACTCACAAAAAACTAAACTCACAATTTGTTGTATCTGATGAAAGTTTTCCAGTGAAATAAATGACGTAACGACTTTGAAAATGATTTTAATTTTGCTCTGAACAAACAACAAAAAATAATAAAAACAGAAATTTATGCTGATTTTGCTATGAACGAGAAAAGCAGAAAAAAATGAATAAATAAAAACAGAAATTTATGCTGATTTCGCTCTGAGCGGCGCCCCCCCCCAAAAAAAAAAATATAGATAAAAAAGAGAAAGAACAATACAAAGAAAAAAAACAGGCGACTATAACAACAACAACTTGCCTTTAAGTTCGTGCTGCCCAAGATCCCCCATTATCCGGCGTAAAGGCGGGTTATAAAAAACGAAATAGCACTTTAATTACCACGTTCTTGCCTCGCGTTAAAGGATTCGCTATGAGAAAGTGTTATGAGGCACTATGTTACGTAATTAAATAAGGTCTTAAATTGACGGTTTCCGAGCTGGGGCGATATATGTATGAATGTATGTACGTATGTATGTAGGCGTGTGTGTTTGTGTGTGTGTGTATATATATATATATATATATATATATATATATATATATATATATATATATATATATATATATATATATATATATATATATATATAATATATATATATATATATATATATATATATATATATATATATATATATATATATATATATATATATATATATATATATATATATATATAATTTTTCTACAGGCTGAAGGATGACTGAAATCACTATGATGAGATATATAAATAAGTATGATTCTTAAGGTAACCCTTTTACAGGTTATTAAGTCAATGATATTCTCGGGGTATTCTATACTTAATAATATGACCTAAAATCATATTAGGTGAATGTCTTCCATTTTAGTTACATACTCTCCTTTAATTTCTTTATATTATTTATACTGAATTTTTTTTATCATCCAGGAAATGTAAAACGCGAATCCACTCTTAAACAAGTACAAATTCGCCGAAGTTTCTTCGGCTCAATTGAGTTTTCTGTGCAGCGGCGGCCCACGAAACTCAGCCACGGTCAGGGGGTGGCCTATGTTGTTGGTACCTATGGGGGTGCCAGGGATACGATTATGGCTAACTTTAATCTTAATTAAAATAATAAAACTATTGAGGCTAGAGGGGTGCAATTTGTAATTTTGATGATTGGAGGGTGGATGATCAACATATCAATTTGCAGCCTTCTAGCCTCAGTAGTTTTTAAGATCTGAGACGGACAGAAAAAGTGCGGACAGAAAAAGTGCGGACAGAAAAAAGTGCGGACGGACAAAGCAGGCACAATAGTTTTCTTTTACAGAAAACTAAAACGGAGCCTGATTAAAATTGCAATGCAAGCTGCAAGAGAACCGGTTGGGATAAACAAAGCAATTTGAATTCAACGCCGGTTTTTAAGTGCTGTTAAATTTGCGGGCATTAGCGCCCGGAATATATCAACGCCCGCGTTAACATGGAAATTGTCAGAGTGCCTTTGTATCTGAAGTGTCGAGAGAGGCCCTTTGGAGGTTATTTCAATTGCAGGTCTTATATTTGATGCTGGAGGGGAAACGGGATTAAGCGTGGCCTTGTATCTATTGAAATTTTACGTATTCAGGAAAAAGGGTCGTGCTCTTATTATTATTATTATTATTATTATTATTATTATTATTATTATTATTATTATTATTATTATTATTATTATAAGAACTCCCGCCCTTCCTCTTATTCAGATTATGTCTTATTCGCGAAAAAAGGATCGAGCCGTTATTATTATTATTATTATTATTATTATTATTATTATTATTATTATTATTATTATTATGAACTCCTGCCATTCCTCTTATCCAGGTTATGCACATCGGCCGGCTTTTAGCAAATATTATCCTTGAAGAAAGGAGAATAATAAGACGAACTGAAAAGACATTGTGTAAAATCAGTTCCAATTATGCTGTAATTTTTTTAAAACAGAACTTACAATTATTATTATTATTATTATTATTATTATTATTATTATTATTATTATTATTATTATTATTATTATTATTATTCAGAAGACAAACCCCTATTTATATGGGACAAGCCTACAGGGGACTCTGACTTGAATTTCAAGCTTCCAATTACTGTGGTGTTCATTTGAAAGAAGTTGCAGAAGATAATAGGACATACAGAAAGAAGAGATCAGTTATCAAAAAAAGAAGATAAATCGATAAATCCACAAATGAACAGATAAAAAATATAAATAATTTATCAAAATGAAAGGTGAATTGTTTTAGGGTAGCAATGCATTGCATATTCGTATTTGAACTAATGAGATTCTAATTGCACAACATAATTATAATGCCAAGTACTGATCCCCGGTAAAGAGCTTATTAGAAGTCGGCTCTAAGAATTTGAAGTTTTGAAATATCAAGGTATTTGTTTATTTAATCTTTCTTCCTTTCCCTAAGGCTCTGTTATGTTTCATCCTCACCTGGTTAACATTCTAGTTTTATTCCTCTGCAACTTATTACCAAGTTGCATTTATCATCTAGAATTCTAGATTATTAGTGGTTGTTCTTCTTTCTTGATATTTCGCCACGGGGATCTTTCATGCTTTGCGTTTTGCAGAGTAGTTATATATCAAATATGCGAATTTGTTCTGCTTCTTCTCTAGTATCTAGCATTTGGTACAAACGTCCTTGTAGGAACAACAGAAAATCAGTCTTATTTAGCCTGTAAAAAGCCTGGAGTGGCGGAAACAAAATAATTTTTGGTCACTCGTCCGCTAAAACTGATTTGAAATACGCCCAGTGAAATGACTCCGAGACACCTTCTGTTTATGGATAAATGATTATCATCTCCAGTTTCCAAAAAATCTAAAGGGGAGACTGAGTATTCTGAAGCATATTATCTGTGTAAAACGCGTTTAGTTTACTTAGATTAAAAAGGCTGCCCATAAGAGGGCCAAGGTCCCCAATTATCAAAGCATATGTGGGACTTTACAGATATCGTTTGGACGTCACCAGCTCAAGGGTCAGTCTCCCTAATCCTTCCTACCAGTCGCTTCTAGAATGTGGAACTTTATCCAGTGATTCCCGGTCCATTCGAACAGATTTCTCATAAGAGAAGAGTCTGCCTTTACTGAATGGGTGACGTATATTTAGCTCGATCTTTTACTGCAGGAACCGGATTATTGGACACATTTTAGTCCTTCTGGGTCACTATACAATAAAAAACATATTTACCCTTCCACCTAAGTATGT
>NC_089780.1:21185165-21237665 GCF_040412425.1 Macrobrachium rosenbergii
TCGCCATTCTCTAACCCGCAGGAAAACACCTCTCTCAAAATTCACTCTCCGAGTTTCAGTACTTTGGAGAAGATTGAAATACAATGAACGAACAGGCTTTGCGATTGTTAATAGGAATTGCTTAGTGAGTTTTAAAATAAACGTTATACATAAGATACAAATTTCATAGGACGAGACAAACTTCAGTCAACTAGAAGTCATTCTGTTTTGAGATAAGGGACAATACCCTAAGGTCCTTTTTTTTAAAGTCTAGCTCACAAGATTAGTGTAATTTTTTCTTTTATTAAGAAAGTATACATTTACAACTCATACAATTTGTGATGTTGTATATACGCGTCATAATATATTTACATAAATAAAATTAGTAATTAAAGTATATTCACTACATTACAATATTTACTATTCATTTATCTAAATATATTTTTAAATTACAAACATATTGACTCGTGAACACTTTTTGAACAGAAATTTTAAGTCCGATTTTATTTAGGTAGGGTGAAACGGCCATTGTCATGGGTGGTACAGTGTCAAAGAAAAGCACTTCCTTTATTTCCGATGTTAGTATCTAGACTGCGAATACTCTTGGTCTTTCGTTTTTTGTAAAAGCACCATTTATCAAAGCAGCTAGAGTCATAGTGACGAGTGGATTTGCTACAGAAGTTGTGTAATGAAGGGAAAAGAACCAGCGTTAACTATTCGAACTTTCCAAGGTCACCAGACCGGCCTTCTAGTAATGGTGAGTCAATATTTTTTATCTCGAAAGCTTAAAGTTGGTTACGTATGGGTCTGATGTATGAAGCAACTATTCAGAAAGAACTTTGCGACCTACCCTAGGTTGGGTTATGCTAAGATATGTCAATTTTTTCTGAACTGTATCCTTTTTTTTTTTTTTTGGTGATAACTCACAAGAAGCGTATGTCACGTTACGGACTCTTGTGTTTTCATGGCATTTCGTCATTTTTGTTCATGTTAATTACGTAGTTTTGTTTATCTCCACTTGGAAACTAAGCTTCTTCCGTAATCCTTTGTAATTATAAAAGGATGTGCTTTGTAGGGTTGGGGCGGGGAGGGGGGCGGCGTTTAAGTACAATAATGAGTCGCCCAAACAAAAAATTGAAAAATAGCAACAAAAACAACTTATATGCTGTCTACTCTATACTAGAGTCATCATAGGATATTTGAAAATAGCAACAAAAATTACTTTCATGATGTCTGCTCTATACTAGAGTTATCATAAGATATTGGAAATGTACCATGTAAAAATAATAATAATAATTCCGTTTATCTTTCTCTTTTCACGAATTTTTCGTTGATCCACATAACTTATCTTAATTTAAAAGTGGTTAAAAAAATCAGTTTGCGTCCAGTTACCACCTTTTCTTCACTGTCATTTTCCTTGGAAATCCTTGAGAGAGATAGAGAGAGAGAGAGAGAGAGAGAGAGAGAGAGAGAGAGAGAGAGAGAGAGAGAGAGAATGAAGACCCCCTAAAATGTACCCTTAACAAGGCCTTGCTAAAACAGTCTCGAAATCCGAACAGGGAAGATGAAAAACAAATCTGACGTCCTTTTTCAGCCACGGAGTCTCTGCCCTTCGAACCCTTTCGCCTGGGTAAGAACTTATTTGCTTAAGGGAAAATTTGATTATTCTGCCGATGTGCAAATGGATCAGAGATCAGGACTTATGCAGGAATTGGCTAGCAAAGAAATGCCTACGTATACTGTGTTAATGTATACTTGAACCATATTGTAAATATTGCAATGGTAAATAATGTAAGTTTAATCCTCTCAATAAAAAATGGAAAACAAGTACGCTTTTAGAGCTTCTAGAGGATTTCTCTTATATTAAAATTGTCCCCGATGGGGGGGTAGTGCTACGTGTAGGCATTACTTAAGGTTCTTTGCAGCGTCCCCTCGGCCCCTAGCTGCAACTCCTTTCGTGCCTTTAACTGTGCCTCCTCTCATATTCTCTTTCTTCCATATTACTTTCCACCCTCTCCTAACAGTTGATTCACAGTGCAATTGCGAGGTTTTCCTCCTGTTACACCTTTCAAACCTTTTACTGTTAATTTCCGTTTCAGCGCTGAATGACCTTATACGTTCCAGTGCTTGGCTTTTGGCCTAAATTCTGTATTCAATTATAGATTAAAATTGTTTATTGTTTGCCAGATTAACGTGTTGTTTGTATAGTTTTGTGCGTGGTCTTTATTATCCATTTAAAGAATTGAACTTGATGGTGCAATAAACTGTCTTTTTGAAGTATTGTAACAGTGCTTCTTGAGAGCTTTACGATTATTTTCAAAATTGTTTATTATTTGCCACACGTATAGCTTTGTGGTTAGGCTTTATTATTTATTTAATGAATTAAGCTTAATGTTGCAATAACGTCTCCTTTAGAAGTATCACAAAGCATTGAGAGTAAGGAAAAAATTAGTGTACAGAAGTGTGCACACCCTACTCCTCGACTTCTGGATGAATTATTCACCACGTAGAGATGCAAGTGGGCTATTGATGCTAATTCTAAGTACTTTATAGCCCCCATCCCCCCAAAAAAAATCCCACCGACCTAATGCAAAGCAGGCTCCTCTGCCAAGGTGTAGTAAACAAACCTTTCACAATGGCTTCCTCCCTTCCAGGACAGCCTTTGTTGCCCACAAAAGTAGATTGGAATCGTGGAAGCAGAGATCTTCAAAGGCATGCCAGATTGACAAGGTTCCAGAGGAGCTGGAGCCAAGGGGCATTAATCTCCTGAAGGCGTGAGAGCGTAAGAGGCCCAGGTGGGAGACGCAATATGCATGGGAAGTTCTGACGTTGTACTGGTGAGGTTGGTTTAGGGGAATGTAGTGGATAATGCTGTGGTAGGTTTCTGTAATTTAGGCTCATCCCTGATTCCACAATTCAAGGATTTAATGGGGAAATGAAGCCAACTGCTTGCTATACTTTATGGTTCATGATGTTGGTGTGCTTTCACGAAAGTTAAGAAAATAATAATTGCTACATTATTATTATTATTATTATTATTATTATTATTATTATTATTATTATTATTATTATTATTATTATTATTCAGATGATGAACCCTATTTATGCTGAAGAAGCCCACAGTGACAATTGACTTAAATTCAAGGTTTCAAAGAACGTGGTGTCCATTTGAAAGAAGCAATAGACGGTAATAAGAAATACAGAAAAGAAAAATATAAATTGAGAAACGAATAAATAAATAGGCAAAATAGATACAAGAGTCCATAATGGGAGCGAGGATATAATGAGAGAGAGAGAGAGAGAGAGAGAGAGAGAGAGAGAGAGAGAGAGAGAGAGAGAGAGAGAGAGAGAGAGAGCGTGTTTGTCAATCAGAATATTTTCTGTCCTTTCTCAAAGGACGCAGGTTAATCAGAAATAAAACTTGAAATTAGGACAACAACTCAGTCATTAAAGGAGTAAAAAAATAAAACACGAAAAAAATTATTGGCCCAGAAAAATTTCATGGACATATCAAAGGCAATAATAAAAGAAAAAAAAAATGCTTTTCTTTATTTCCTCCGGAAAGTTCGACATTTTTGCATAATCAGTGTTTGATAGACACGTTCAGATCTGAGAGAGAGAGAGAGAGAGAGAGAGAGAGAGAGAGAGAGAGAGAGAGAGAGAGAGAGAGAGAGAGAGAGAGAGAGATTTCCTTTCAACCTTACATTTTCATTGGTTTTCTGTAAAAGAAAACTATTGTGCCGGCTTTGTCTGCCCGTCCGCACTTTTTTCTCTCCGCACTTCTTTCTGTCCGCACTTTTTCCGTCTGCCCTCAGATCTTAAAAACTACAGAGGCTAGAGGGCTGCAAATTGGTATGTTGATCATCCACCCTCCTATCATCAAACACACCAAAATGCAGCCCCTCTAGCCTCAGTAGTTTTTATTTAATTTAAGGTTGAAGTTAGCCATAATCGTGCTTCTGGCAGCAATATAGGATAGGTCACCACCGGCCCGTGGTTAAAGTTTCATGGGCCGTGGCTCGTGCAGTGTTATACCGAGATCACCGAAAGATAGATCTATTTTCGGTGGCCTTGATTATACGATGTACAGAAACCTCGATTGCGCCGAAGAAACTTCGCCGCATTTTTTACTTGTTTACATTATGGTATGTGAAATTAATGGTTTTGTTTTACTTTTACATATGGATGTTTACCGATTACGAGTAATTATAAAATCAAAAGTGATAACGAACTAAGTATGAAAATACCAAAATTAAATGGAAACTCATCCTTATTTCTTAATGGTTTCTAATTAATTTTGAAAATTACAGTGAATACACAAGTGATATACAGAAATCTGTAGACCAAAGTACACTAGAAATTATTCTTGCTAAATGAAAACAAAATTCATTCAGCAATAATTTTTCATTGATAATCGCTGTTTAGGGAAAGCCACTGTGAATCACGATGGAAAAATGCCTCTTGGATCTATTAAATGGCTTTATAGAACGCATAATGATAAAAATAGTCAGTGATGATAGTTTTATTGATAATTTAATGTATGCCATTAAAAGGAAGGATTATTTGTGGGAGGATGCAAATGTCATATTCAGCTTCTCACAAACACTCTTTATATCTTCTAGTTTTGCATATTATTATTTTTTTACTGATATGCAGTGTTCTTTTTTTTCCTTTTTTAGTGTTCAAATTAAGTTTCCATCAATATCTAATGGAACAATGGTTTATGTATGAATATTTCTAAACCACATAAGCAGGAAAGATCTCACGTGATAACGAGTTTTGTCAATGTACAACTTCTAAGTATGATAAAATCCCCTGGTTCTTCTGTGCTATCCAAACGAATTTTTTTTTTTAAGGACGACGTATAAAAGCAAAGACTAAAGGTAATAGGGAATCAGATTTATCATAACGAAAGTTGAATCGATAAACGTAACCTATCCTGTTACAGCGTCTTTCCTAAACCATCAGCCGGAAATGTTATAATATGTTGTTTAAAATATAATAATTGACGAACGCGTCGCCTCGAATAAAATTTGAAAAATCTCTGCATGCATCGCATTTTTCTGACTTCATTTTTGCATGTACAGCTTCGTATTGAATTCATAGATAATAAATGGCTTCCATATGAGGCCAATATTGCTATCGTTTCGATATTAGTGAAAAGATTAATTACCCTCTGATGCATTTTGAAATGTTATGAAAACGAGATACAAGTCCATTTGTTACCCAGAATTGCTAAAAATTTTATGAAATATCTCGTGTTAAATTATTATTTTTTTTTTTTATCTACATAAAAAATAAAGTAGTCTGTATTTTATCCTTATTTGCATAATTATTAGACAATGTTGTCAGAGATATTTAAGTTAATAAACTTTTTGGTTGACAACTTAACCTAATTGATACAGGACTCTTAATACATACCTTAATATATAAAAGAATCATAGTTCCCTCACTTCAATTCTTCATTGACAGTATAAGAGTGCTTTTTGTGAAATGACAAATACGTATTCTGACAAGGAGTTTGGATTTATATTAATTAATATATTTCACCAAAAATGAATTACCTTATTTTTATTACATCATATTATAATTTTACTTTTTTTGCTATTCTACAAGTCTCTCTCTCTCTCTCTCTCTCTCTCTCTCAATATCTATCTATCTATCTATCTATCTATCTATCTATCTATCTATCTATCTATCTATCTATATATATATATATATATATATATATATATGTATATATATGTGTATGTATATTTATATATACATACATACATACATAAAACAACTAGAGTTAAAGTCAGTTTTTCGTTCCCCTTCGTATCCAGTATCTTAAACTCTTTGATATTCTCCCCGTGTTCCTCTAGATTTCTTCTGAGTGTTTTCTCATTCTCTCTCAGGAAATTTAAACCTCGTCCAAAATCCTGCGGGCACTTCCTGTCTCTTTGTCCGAGTCTTTTACAAAAGCCAGATATTATTTCTTGTTCCGCATTCAATAAATGGTTTTGGGTTGTTTGAACAAAGAGGATATGTGTGTGTGTGTGTATGTGTTTGTGGCCACGCGATGTTTGGGAGCTCAGAGTTGTATATAAATATGTGTATAACAAATACTGCAAGTCTTCAGTTATGTCTGGGAATACGTTAGATTCGCTCACAAAAAAAGAATTGCTTAAACAAGATAATGTAATGCCTCGTCAATTCACTGTGCACTGGACGGCTCTCGTGCGCTAGAGATGGAAGAGAAAGGCAGAGTTAATTAAACTCAATGTGCAAGTCATCTAGTATGTTATTGGATGTGTTACACTTTATCACAAAAAAAGCTTGCTTAAACGAGAAAACGCAATGCTTAGTCAGTTGGCTCTAAGTATTGGAAAGCTCTCGTGTCCTGCAGAAAGAGAAAACCAGAGTTAATTAAACTCAAAATACAAATCATATATTATATTAGTGGATGTGAAAGATTCTGTTGCAAAAACTTGCTTAAACAAGAAAATGCAATATTCTGTCAGTTCGCCAAGCACCGGAAACCTCTCACAAGCTGCAGAAGTAAGAGAAAATCAGAGATGAATCAATTCAAAATGCAAGTCATCTATTATCTTAGTGGATGTGTAAATTTGTAATATATATATATATATATATATATATATATATATATATATATATATATATATATATATATATATATATATATATGTATAAAAAACACTTGCTTAAACAAGAAGATGCAATGCGCTGGTCATCCACCAAGCACTGGAAACCTCCCTGAACTGCAGAAAAAGAAAAAACCAAGGTTAAATCAATTCAAAATGCAAGTCATCTATTATGTTAGTGGATGTGTAACATTTGTAAAAAAAAACACTTGCTTAAACAAGATTCAACGCTCTGGCCATCCACCAAGCACTGGAAACCTCTCCCGAGCTGCAAAAGAAAAAGAAAACCAGAATTAAGTCAGTTCAAAATAAAAGTCATCTATTATGTTAGTGAATGTGTAAAATTTGTAATAAAAAAAAATAAAAACCACTTGCTAAACAAGAAGATCCAATGCTTTGACCATCCACCAAGCACTGAAAACCCCTCCTGAGCTGCAGAAGAAAGAGAAAACCAGAGTTAAATCAATTCAAAATGCAAGCCATCTACCCTGTTAGTGGCTGCGTAAAATTTGTAAAAGAAAACCACTTGTTTAAACAAGAAGATTCAATGCTCTGACCATCCACCAAGCACTGGGAACCTCCCCCAAGCTAGAGCAGAAAGAGAAACCCAGAGTTAATTAATGCAAGAATTCCAAGAGGGAAAAGATTTCAACCTGAGAGTGGCAGAAGGAAGGATGCAAATAAGGAAGTCAAAAGAGTTTAAGGAATGGAGAACCACCACTAAGAGGAGGAGATGGCTCCGTAATTAAGTGGTGGATCGGGACTGGAAACGCTTGGCCAATCAAAGGGACGGTTGCTAAGAGGGGAAATGGGGAAAACTTAACTTTCTTTTTCATAAGGGAAAGGACGTGGGAGTAGAGTAAAAGTGAAGGCTATTAAGGTACTAATTTAATTTAAGGACAGGATCTCAAGACGTAGCCTTACAAATTATGTATGTGTGCATATAGATAGATACATACATAGGCAGATAAAGGACTTATTTTTTAAGAGCCTTTTTATTCACGTCATGTGTGTGTGTATGCATGTATAAATATAGTATCTCTCTCTCTCTCTCTCTCTCTCTCTCTGTGCATGCACAAAACAACTCAAATCAATATAGGCACTCCCCATTCCTACGTCCTTCACGCTTTGATATTCTCTCGGAGTTCGCCTGGATTTTTGAACACCCTCAAGTTCTTTCGGGAAATTCAAGCATCGTTCTGTTCTGATGACATTGCATGCTGCCTTTCCAACTATTTGGTAGTTTTGATCTTTCGTAAAAGTTACCTTTTTTCCACCTTCAATCAATGGCTTTGTCATGGAATGAACAAACACGGTCTGTAGGTCTTTTTTCTACCTGGGCAAAGGTGGGGACGATAAAATGCTTGGGGTACGTATGTACGCACATACTGCATGTCTATGAAGATATATTTTTTGTGTAAGAAAAATGTAGAAAAAATATTGGAACCAGAGACTGTTGTGCTTTGTCAACTGGATAAGTATTTCGAGTGCCTCTCGAACGGTGGCCAAAGAAGAGAACAGTTAATTAATGCAGAATAAAAGTTAAAATCGGAACTTTAGAGAAAGTGCGTGCAAAGGCCGTCAAAAAGGCAGTGACAAAGGAAAAAAAGGGAATAACAAATGGAGAATAATCAAGATGTGACAGAAATGCTAGTGAAATGCTGCCGTTTGAGCTGCTAATTGGTAAAAAAGGGAGAAAATTCCTTTACTTAGAAGAGGAAAGACACGAATTGTATAAACCGTATTAGCACATTTTCGTATATTATTATTTAATGAGCTTGTTGGCGCTCGCTGGAACCCGGGGCTGCTGCCTCCCCTACCCTCCCGATTCTCTACCTACTCCGCCTCCACCCGGGGCGGACAAACAAGTTCGTAGGGGTGGGTGGCTGTCTCCCCTAACTTCCCAGTCCCCTACCTACCCCGCCCCACCCGGGGCGGACAAACAAGTTCGTAGGAGGAGGGTGGATGTCTCCCCTACCTTCCCGTTCCTCTACCTACCCCGCCCCCACCCGGGGCGGACAAACTGGTTTGCAGGGGGTGGGTGGCTGTCTCCCCTACCTTCCTGTTCCCCTACCTACCCCGCCCCCACCCGGGACTGACAAACCGGTTTGCAGGGGTGGGTGGCTGTCTCCCCTACCTTCCCATTCCCCTAACTACCCTGCACCTACCCGGGGCGGACAAACCGGTTTGCAGAGGGTGGGTGGCTGTGTCATGTCTCCCCTACTGTCACCCGGGGGAGGAAAAACAAGATCAGATCCTCTCGGATTTTATTATTATAGATGCTCTGGGGGAAACTTCGACCTTAGTCTCTAAAGTATTATACATGAGACACAGTTTGCTGAATTTCTAATATTTTGCTAAATTTCCAGCATTTTTCTAAATTTCCTATCGTTTAAAAAATTTCGAAGATTTCGCAATATGTCTAATATTTGTCAGAATTTCCAAGACTTTGCAAAATTTTCAATATTTTGCACAGTTTCAAATAATCTGCAAAATTTCCAAATTGGTATATTTTGCAAGCTCAAATATTTTTTTTTCAAAATTTCCTATATTTAGCAAAATTTCCATATTTTGCAAAATTTTAAATATTTTGCAAAATTTCAAATATTTTGCAAAATTTCCATATTTTGCAAAATTTCCAGTATTTTGCTAACAATGTATATCGAATTATATAAGAAAGAAACAGCTAGCTATAAAGTACTAATCTCTTGCAACCTTCGATTAACATAGCATAACTGCACCCTAGAACACTTCCAGATGTAATAAGGAATGTAATCGCGTCTTCCCTATAGCTATTAGGATCTACCAAATGGCAACGCCCTTTCTAAATGGAATTCACTTTTATCGCCGAAGGGATTCTGAAACTAACCTCCAGCACTGTGATGAGGTCATTGTATTTTATCCTTTCCTAGATTTCTTGTTTTATTTTCATTTACATATACCTATTCTCTTTTTTTATTTCTCTTTACATATTCTTTTGGGTCTTGATATTCTCAAGAACGCAGCATTGCCTGGTAACGAGGAAGTCGATTAAAACTTGTAAGTCAACAGACGCAGGAAAGGGAACGTTCCTTGACACTAGCTTTAGAGAGCGCAAAACCGTTTCAAGAGCGTTATGAAGTCAACGAGGAAAAACGCAATCGTTCGAACTTTTGGCTTCGTTCCCTGTGAGTGACCGAATCCAGACTGCAACGAAGTCTTTTATATCTAAAGAGAGAGAGAGAGAGAGGGAGAGAGAGAGAGAGAGACTATGACATCCGATTTATTGGACGCCGCGCGAGCAGTCTCTTTCCACTGCCTCTCTTTTCCTCTGTTCTTTTAAGTGCCGTTGCATGGGTACGCTCTTGTGGTCATTATTTCTCTCTCTCTCTCTCTCTCTCTCTCTCTCTCTCTCTCTCTCTCTCTCTCTCTCTCTCTCTCTCGCTGTTTTCAAGGCATTATTACTTATTTTTCCCTTTGTCAATATTTATAAATACTTTTGTCTTATTTCTGATAGTGTTGTTTTTCAGGACCCCCATTTTTTATAAGAAATACAACTTTTTCTTTAGATGATAAAGAATTGTTTAAGAAATACAGCTTTTTCTTTAGATGATAAAAAACTCCTTCTAGGGAATTTATCACTCAGAATCTTTTATATATTAATACTAGACTTATTCTTACGAATTTATTAACAATGACGGTTACGTATCAAACACGAATTACAAGTTAGAATTTTCTGTAGCAACACCAGGAAGGGAACAGTTTTTTAAATTCTTCATTAAATGAAAAAGGAATTCTCTTTACCACTTCAGCCTTCGAGGACAAAAACATTTTGTGTTTGTGTATCCCACAAATATCCTCTGTTCTTTTCATGGAAATGAGTTTAAAGAAATTATATATTTTTTTTTATTAAATAGTACAAAAATAATCCATTGCCAGCATATACCTTGCAATGACTTAAGAAGCTAGCGTTACCGTGGCTGAGGTCATTTTGTCAGTTACATTGTAATAATAATAATAATAAATTGGTACCTTCCTATGTCTGTGTATGGGATATTTGCTCGTTAGAACAAGGAAAGTATTGAATGAGATCTCCTTGATATTTTGTATCCAGCCAGATTGTAGCAACAAAGAAATATATTCGAATGGCTTACGTGGCCACGGGCCAAGGGCTTATAGAATATCGTTGTCTGATAACGGCTTCTAATATTCTAAGTTTCTAAAGAGAGAGAGAGAGAGAGAGAGAGAGAGAGAGAGAGAGAGAGAGAGAGAGAGAGAGAGAGAGAGATTTTAAACTGTATGGTTGGATTGCCACAAATGAACCATTCAATTCATTAACCCAAACTTATGGGAGAAGTCTTCCAATTAACTGGAGAGAACCTCTCTCTCTCTCTCTCTCTCTCTCTCTCTCTCTCTCTCTCTCTCTCTCTCTCTCTCTCTCTCTCTTCCTATGCAAGTACTTTTCCCACATAGAAATTTAAACACTTAGATTTCCGATTTTTTATTTTAGAATTTATCTGCAAAACAGTAAAGTAACATGATTAGTCGAACTTATATTCAAATACTGTGCATAAGCTATAACGCTAACTATACATATTTTATGTATTTATACAAAACCATTTAGTAAAAGAAATAACGCTATACGTCATTTTAAAAGTATATAATTCCTTTGGTAATTTTTCACCTTTTTAGTTAATCTATATATTACGATACATTTTTGGTAGTTCTTTAAAGACAAGCAAGCGTAACGCAAAGCGAAATAATGCCAAATAACGCGATGTTCCTCAAAAATATTTTTTCTTAAATTCTCTTTAACTGGTTTGTCAAATGGCCTCTAAATCAATTTTATGAGGACATAACTGCCCACATAGAGTAATAATACAGTATACTGTGGTCATTTCCGTAACTTCTGGGTACATGGTATGTCCCAAATTCATATTACTACTGTACTTTAATAGTCCATATGTTACGCCTGAAAACATTTGTTCATTATTAGTCTTGCAAGAAGGAAGTGTAAATCTACGTTTTTGTTGCAATTGCCATAGCACAGAAGATATGAGCAATTTTACTTCCTTACTCTTTTTTACTATTGCCGCCTTATAGAGCTTATTTTGATGTTAAAAGGGCTGCATTGACTTAGTTTTCCAAACAAGGTCGATCAAGTACAAAACTGCATAATAGAGACAAACGAAAACTACCACCTTTAAATTCTAGCTTTTCCTGTATGCAAATGTATCAGGAAACTATACAAGAAATCTCTCCTTTAGCCATGTGGATTAAACCCTTCTTTCCTAGCTGAATTTCCTTCAGACATGTGGAATAAACCCTTCTTTCCTAGCTGAATTTCCTTCAGACATGTGGAATAAACCCTTCTTTCCTAGCTGAATCTCCTTCAGACATGTGGAATAAACCCTTCTTTCCTAGCTGAATCTCCTTCAGACATGTGGAATAAACCCTTCTTTCCTAGCTGAATTTCCTTCAGACATGTGGAATAAACCCTTCTTTCCTAGCTGAATCTCCTTCAGACATGTAGAATAAACCCTTCTTTCCTAGCTGAATTTCCTTGAGACATGTGAAATAAACCCTTCTTTCCTAGCTGAATCTCCTTCAGACATGTGGAATAAATCTTTCTTTCCTAGCTGAATCTGCTTCAGACATGTTTAATAAACCCCTCTTTCCTAGCTGAATTTCCTTGAGACATGTGAAATAAACCCTTCTTTCCTAGCTGAATCTCCTTTAGACATGTGGAATAAACCCTTCTTACCTAGCTGAATTTCCTTGAGACATGTGAAATAAACCCTTCTTTCCTAGCTGAATCTCCTTCAGACATGTGGAATAAATCTTTCTTTCCTAGCTGAATCTCCTTCAGACATGTGGAATAAACCCTTCTTTCCTAGCTGAATCTCCCTCAGACATGTGGAATAAACCTTTCTTTCCTAGCTGAATCTCCTTCAGACATGTGGAATAAACCCTTCTTTCCTAGCTGAATCTCATTCAGACATGTGGAATAAATCTTTCTTTCTTAGCTGAATCTCCTTCAGACATGTGGAATAAACCCTTCTTTCCTAGCTGAATCTCCTTCAGACATGCGGAATAAATCTTACTTTCCTAGCTGAATCTCCTTCAGACATGTGGAATAAACCCTTCTTTCCTAGCTGAATCTCATTCAGACATGTGGAATAAATCTTTCTTTCCTAGCTGAATCCTCTTCAGACATGTGGAATAAACCCTTCTTTCCTAGCTGAATCTCATTCAGACATGTGGAATAAATCTTTCTTTCCTAGCTGAATCTCCTTCAGACATGTGGAATAAACCCTTCTTTCCTAGCTGAATCTCCCTCAGACATGTGGAATAAACCTTTCTTTCCTAGCTGTTTCCTTCAGACATGTGGAATAAACCCTTCTTTCCTAGCTGAATCTCCTTCAGACATGTGGAATAAACCCTTCTTTCCTAGCTGAATCTCCCTCAGACATGTGGAATAAACCTTTCTTTCCTAGCTGTTTCCTTCTGGACTGGTAGAGGCTGAAGAAATCCACTTGATTTAACACTGAAACTGAGGACCAACTCGGCAAAATATGACTGATGCTCCTTTCTCGTTGTCTCGTTCATTAGATCAATAAAGAACGTCTTATGAAGAGATAACGTTCCCTACACTAGTGGCTCACAGTGCAAAGATCTTCACGCCTTCCAGGGCAGGTCCAAACACATCATGATGTCAGCAAAAAAAGAAAAAATTAAAATAAATAAATTCCAAACTTTTGGCTTCGTTCCCCGTGACAGAACCCAGAGTGCACAGGGTCTTATATAACCGCAGAGAGAGAGAGAGAGAGAGAGAGAGAGAGAGAGAGAGAGAGAGAGAGAGAGAGAGAGAGAGAAAGTACGACATTCGATTTATTAAAAACCATTCGGGTAACCTCATTCCGTTCTCTCTCTCTCTCTCTTCTCTTCCTCCTCTGTTCTTTAAACAGACAGTGGATGGGTACGTCCAAGAGTTCATTATTTCTCTCTCTCTCTCTCTCTCTCTCTCTCTCTCTCTCTCTCTCTCTCTCTCTCTCTCTCTCCTTTGCTCTGGTATAGCAAATATTTTCCTGTTTTTTCTTGCCCCTACAATGATGTGTCTGGCTTCCAGATTTAGCAGCTATTTGCACCGCCACTGTGTTTAAGAATTTCCTTCTTTTAGTTTTTTTCTTTTATCTCTGTTTTTCCTTCTATTTTTTCTTTCACTGGAAAGAAAGCTCGAGCATTCAAGTTTCTGAAAAAAAACAGCAAGGCTGCGCGAGTAGTGGATCTAACCTTCTGAAAAGAACTGATAAAATTCTACCCTTTACAAAGGGTTATAACAAAGCAATTTCACTTTGGGGGTGTGTGTGTTTAACACGTAATAAAAATCGAATTCCTTCATCGCAATATTTCAAAGGACATGGTTTGTAAAACTCCCTTCTCCAAACAAAGGAATTTTCCCTCATCCTCCCTACCAAGAGCCGTTTCATTTCTGTGTATAGCAACTTACAACCACTCTCTCCTTTTCTGCTTGAAAATTTATTTAATGGAAGCATTTCCTTTGTTGAGGTAAAACTCCATAGATAAATACTGAAGTTTGAAACGAAAATCATTGTTGATTCTGCCAATTAATAATTTATTGATACAAGATACTATTTTTATAAACACGTAAAAACTTATAATTACGTCCCACCTTACCAAAATATTAATTAAATATTTGTTTTGATACTTTTTAATGAACATTTCTAATATCTTAAGTATTTTGCAAAACAGAGAAAGAGAGATTTTAAACTGAATGCTTGGATTGCCACAAACGAGCCATTAAATTCATTAGACCAAATTTATGGCAAAAGTGTCCCCAATAACTAGAGAGAAACCATTTCTCTCTCTCTCTCTCTCTCTCTCTCTCTCTCTCTCTCTCTCTCTCTCTGTATACAAATATGCACGAATTTGTTCCATCAGAATCATCTAAAAGTGCTCACTTACGTAGTTTATTTTCCAGGCGTATCTAAATGTTTGCGGGTTTTAGTTTCACCGAACGTTTATTTGAGAATGGAAAAATTATCTTTAACTGTTATGTATATATATATATATATATATATATATATATATATATGTATGTATATATATACATATATGTAAATGTATGTGTATATATATGTATATACACGCACACACGCGCATTTATATACTATATATATACACACACATATGTATGTATATATATATATATATATATATATATATATATATATATATATATATATATATATATATATATATATTTATATATATATATATATATATATATATATATATATATATATATATATATATATATATATATATATATATATATATATATATATATATATATATATATATATATATATACTGTTTAGCCTGGCATAAACCACAACCATACAACCAGTCAGTAAGGGAGAAAAACAGTGCAGATATCAAAAACAAAATACATAAGAAAATGAAGAAAAACCATTTCATCAGCGATGAATCCCTTCTCGTCCTCTAGAGAATAAAGAACCCTCTACATGCAGAAGAGGACATGACACGAACATAATGACCCCTGAGCGTTGCGCGAGCGCGAGAGCACCAGCAGCTTTCGTCCCTCACCGCTGGGTTTTTGAAGATTTATATTTAGAGGCATTGTCACCTACAGCACAGAGATGGGCGAGGGGGAAGACCTGGAATCATTCCGAGCGTTCCGGGAAAGAAGAGCTTGTTGTCATCACTCTTGCATTCCTTGGCGGTGTTCGGTTAATGAGTGATTGGCTTGTACGGCTTTTGAAGGGCAGTTTTGTGTTTACCGGATTTCAATCTCTCTCTCTTTCTCTATCAAGTCAGTAGGATGTTGTATATATTAGATAAATAAATACAAACACACACCACACACAATATATATATATATATATATATATATATATATATATATATATATATATATATATATATATATATATATAAAGGCAATGCCACGAAGGGAAGGAACGACAGAGTGGTGCTAGGCCTTTCGACTTATCGTCCTTAGCGCCACTCCGTCGTTTCTCTTTCCTTCGTGGCATTGCCTTTATTTATATATTCATCACGTTCCATATTTTTCGTGATTCAGTTATACATACGTATTAAATATATATATATATATATATATATATATATATATATATATATATACATATACATATATATATATATATATATATATATATATATATATATATATATATATATATATATATATATATATATATATATATATATATATATATATACATATTTCTATATAATATATGAATATAAATAGACATATATGTATACATACATACATATATATATATAATATATGTGTGTACATGTATGTGTATGTGTGTGTGTGTGTGTTTGTGTGTAGGTATTTGCGTGGACAGTTTTTCCAGGTACCAAGGCTAAAAATTCTTCCTTTCAAAATCTGTCTTTGGTGAGAATTTAAGAAAAGTTCGAGATTAAATCTTCGACAAACCGCAGCAGCATTTTTTTAATTAAAAGTATGTGACCTATCAGCTGATTAAGTCAAGCAGATGAAAGATGGCTTTTAATATGAAAATTTTGAATCTGAAATATTTCACTTGTTCTTTAAGTGGATTGATTATATATTTTCATAAAAAAAATTTTCAGACATCTATAATGATTTATTTTTCATTTTACTGAGTGAAAAAGTTTTCTTTGCTTCTAAACTGAAAAGGAAAATGTGTTTACATCAACAGGCTCGGTAGAGTGGATGCTATTTGCAACCACGAATCAACATCTTCAACAAAAACTAATCTTTGTAGATTAAAAAATGTTGATAAATCAGAAAATGAGAGCTAATCTCTAAAATAAACAACTCTTATTACTTATAATGAACATGACCGTTTCCAAATAAATACAAAAAAAAAAAAAAATAACTTATTATTTAAAGTGGACATGACCGTTACCAGATAGACAAAAAATTACCACAAAGCGATAATTACGAAATCTTTCAACTGAAATTTATTGTGATTTCAGCAATACGGGTTGGCGGTAGGCACAAAACCAATTAAGTTTCCTTCGCAGTCATCATTTTCCAGGGGATATGCAGCTTAATCAGTTAATGACTTTATAGATCTATGGCTTTGTGAAAATAGTTCCACTGATTGTTCTGAAATATGTGACCTAAATCTTTTTGGTGGCATTTCATGAGTGTTTTGTGAAGTGGCTGTATTGAGTTTTGGAAAATTAATCTATGTAGAAAATAATTTTATTTTCTCTTGAGCCAAAGAAACTGTGGTAATTACAGTTTAGAAATATAATTTAAGGAAAACAACATATGCTTTCAAGTCAAATGTAAAAGTTTGTCTCAACAAATTCATTTTGTATTCTTATTCCACAAATTTGCCTCATTTATTTTTTAGTGGGAACCCGTGCTTTTGTTAAATGGAATAAAAAATTTGAAATTGGAGTAAATTTAAGAGGTTAAATTTTCTCTCATGACAGTCAATTTTTTTAGAAGGCCCCTCCAAAAATAAATAAATAAATAAATAAATAAATAAATAAATAAATAAATAAATAAATAAATAAATAAATAAATAAATAAATTTTTTCTCATGACAGTCAAATTTTTTAGGTTTCTCAGAAAAATTAATAGAAAAATAAATAAATATATTTTTCTCATGACAGTCAATTTTTTTAGAAGGCCCTCAAAAAAATAAATAAAAATAAATATATAAATTTTTTCTTATGACTGTCAATTTTTTTAGAGGCCCCTCAAAAAATAAATAGAAAATAAATAAATAAATATTTTTCTCATGACAGTCAATTTTTTTTAGAGGCCCCTCAAAAGTAAATAAACAAATAAATTTTTTCTCATGACAGTCAAATTTTTAGAGGCCCCTCAAAAATAAATAAATAAATAAATAAATTTTTTCTCATGACAGTCAATTTTTTAGAACGCCTTAAAAAATTAAAAATAAATAAATAAATTTTTTTCTCATGACAGTCAATTTTTTTTAAGAAGATCCCTCAATAAATAAATAAATAAATAAATTTTTTCTCATGACAGTCAATATTTTTAGAGGGCTCTCAAAAAATGAAAAAATAAATAAATGAAAAATTAATAAGTAAACAAATAACCCACGGACCTTGGGGTAACAGACCTTGAACCATTTATTCATTTTTTTTGTAGTTCCCAAAAGTGGCACTAAACGCATTTTTAGGGCTTATCCCAATTGCTGGTGAAATGGGTTCAGCATTAACAGCGAAATTGCGTTTCAATGAAGAATAATACTGGCGATTTATAACAGCAGACCATGGCTGAATCTCACTTTGGGGAAAGCGGATGTTTGCACACAGGAAAAACCTCTAAATAATGTGCTAATTTATACTGTAATTTCCCAATAACTTTGCCAGATAGACAAATTTCCTAATAACTTTGACAAATAGACAAATTTCCTAATTAACTTTGCCAGATAGACAAATATCCTAATAACTTTGCCAAATAGACAAATTTCCTAATAACTTTGCCGAATAAACAAATTTCCTAATAACGTTGCCAAATAGACAAATTTCCTAATAACTGCCGAATAGACAAATTTCCTAATAAATTTGCCAAATAGACAAATTTCCCAATAACTTTGCCAAATAGACAAACTTCCGAATAACTTTGCCAAATAGACAAATTTACTAATAACGTTGCCAAATAGACAAATTTCCCGATAACTCTGCCGAATAGACAAATTTCCTAATAACTTTGCCAAATAGACAGTCAGTTTAAAGATATATCAGTCCCAGACCTTAAAATTTCTATTATAATTTCATAGATCCTAAGAAAAATAAACAATCAGCTTAGAAATATATTAACCCAAGACTTCAAAAAACTATTGAAGAAAAATAAAAATGGAAGACTTAATCCCCCGTAGGAAAATACAGACCCATCTGTTGAAATAAAGGGGAAACAAGGAATGAGAGAGAGAGAGAGAGAGAGAGAGAGAGAGAGAGAGAGAGAGAGAGAGAGAGAGAGAGAGAGAGTTCCAAAGTTTGTTAATTTAGGGGAGAGAATAATCAGAAAATCAAGCAACAACAAGGGGTTCTTGATTCCCGGAAAAAAAATGGATTCCCCTTTTTTCCGCTGAATAGGAGACACGATTAGACCATCCTGTTTAATTACTGCTGAGGCAAATTGCTCTTAATTCGACGATGCTCAGATAGACAGATAGAGAGGTAGATAGATAGATGAATAGATGGACAGATAGTTAATGTGCAGTTACATATCATTTAATGGTATGTTAGGGTTCACTGTACGTCAAATAGTTAAACTTCTCTCGCGTACTCTTGAAGGAATTTCCTAAAACTACTATATCCCCAATTTTCATAAAATAGTAAAATTAGTTCTCGAAGCAACTTCATTCAAAGGAGTATTCCCAAACGAATAATCTAGAGAATAGAAATGATAATTCTCTCTCTCTGAAGAAGTGGCATTATCCCATTCAAGCGGATAAGCCGATTCACGTCTCCCGAGATTTTCTAAGCTCGGTTTTTCCAGCTTGATATCATACTCAGCATTTTATAATCTGAATCTTTCGTTTTGAGATCATTTGTCTAAGAAGCTTCTGTGTATGTTTTCTTCCTGGCAAACATCTGAGACAATTCTTTGTGTTGTTTATCTTCTTTTGCACACATACAGACACATATATACACAAACATAAACACACACACACGCGCGCGATACACAATCTCAGAAATGTGCACAAAAACCAGCATAAAAAGCAAGTTCATTGTTTTTTTGTCTTCTTTTGTGCACATACAGACACAAATGTACATAAACACAGACACAAGCACACACCCATACAAAGACACAAACACAATCTGAGAAATCTTCGCTCCCAAATGGATGACATCACCCGCGATTGTCTTTTCCACCAGGGACTAGAATTCTGGAAACGCCACGATATTCCAGCCACCAATTAACTAAAGACGCCTAAGGACTCAGGAGGGCGGAGGAACAACTTCGACTCAATTAGGCAATATGCTAGGTAATATTCAATTACTCCAGCATGACTGAAATTAATGCAACTCCTTCCTGGTTAGACAATTCTGCGAATACCTTGTAATGATTACGCGTAGTTTAAGTGTGTGTTAACTTGTGGTTCTTGTAAAATGATCGTTTAACATTTATTAGTTTCAACTTTCAATCTTAAAACGAAAATGGGCCTTTCTTAAGAAAGTTATTTCAATTTATAGGCAAGAAATCTAATAGGTATATGAGCTCAGTTTTCCAAGCTGTCTGAGAAAATGTTTTACGACGATAATATGAAAACTAAAAATCTGATAGTCATATCAGATCAATTAGATAAGCCATCAGTAAAAGTGTTTTTAAGGTGATATTAAAACGACACTGAAATGAATCCAGATTACAAAAAATCCCCAAAATTAGAATATTTCTCACTCCAGTAATAATGGAATCCCAAAGACTGAAATATTTCTCACTCTAATAATAATTATAGAATCCCAAAAAACTTAAATATTTCTCACCCTTGTAATATCAGAATGCCACAGACTGAAATATTTCTCACTCTAAAAATAATTATAGAATCGCGAAGACTGAAATATTTCTCACTCTAGTAATAATTGAATTCCAAAGACTGAAATATTTCTCACTCTAGAAATAATTATAGAATCGCGAAGACTGAAATACTTGTCACTCTAGTAATAATAGAATCCCAAAGACTGAAATATTTCTCATTCTGGTAATAATTATGGAATCCCGAAGACTGAAATATGTCTCACTCTAGTAATAATTGTAGAATCCCGAGGACTGAAATATTTCTCACTCTAGTAATAATAGAATCCCAAACACTGAAATATTTCTGACCCTAGTAATAACATCACATTCAAATTCCTCGATTCCTTATTTCTTATTTCTATTTGCATGAGGCGATTTTCCGCTGGGTTTCCTCTCTCTCTCTCTCTCTCTCTCTCTCTCTCTCTCTCTCTCTCTCTCTCTCTCTCTCTCTCTCTCTCACGAGCAGAGACGATTACGAAAGGGGTGAGCAATAAAGGTCATTTTATTAGTGGCTCAGAAATCGTGGGGCGTCGTAACGTTCTGATTTCGAAAGTGCTTTGAGAATAAGGGGGGATAAAAGGGTTTTACGAAATTCCGGAAGATGATTATGTAATAATATATCGCAAGCAAACGAGTCTGTACGTTTGTGAGCATGCGTACGTAAATACATAGAAATACACAAACAAACACGGAGACATATATATATATATATATATATATATATATATATATATATATATATATATATATATGTATATATATATATATATATATATATATATATATATATATATATATATATATATACATATATACATATGTGTGTGTGTTTGTGTACGTGTGTGTGTATGCATGTGTGCATGTTTTGTGAAAGGACCAACGATAGTAACTCGATAGTTTGAGCAAAACATATTGATTCATCTAACAAGCCCGGCCGCTTGGAAATGCATTAAGGAAGGCAAGTGGCCAGTATATACCAGCAGTGTCCAGCTGGCTTGTATCGGCTTGCCAGCCTCGTGACGAATGTAGGTCAAGTTGTTGATTAATTTGACCTAATTTAGCAACACCTGTGGATTCCCTAGAGTTCATTCAACGCCGGTCACCTGTTCTAGAACCGGTCTTAGAATGGTCTTTCTAACGACGTCCGATTTTCAATGTCTTTGGTAAGTTTATTGCGTTTGTTTGACAGATAGTGAATTATCCCAGAATCTTTCTTTCACTCGGAGACTATTTTGATAAAACCGAGAGGATTCGCCCAAGACATGTTTATTGCTAGAATTTCTGAAGGATTTAGAAAAATATTTGAGTTCTCTAAGCTCTGCCGCACTAATGTTTTTGGCATCAATATGTGCGCAGTTTGTTTGTTTCTGGTTATGTCATTGATACGAATGATATAAAATCACTGAGAAATAAAATAACCAGGGATTAGATATTCGAAAATCTTGCCATCTAAAAAAAAAAGTTGTTTTTTTGCAAATATTATTTCTAATGACAAACTCCTACGGCTATCTTAAAAAAGAGTTTAGGATCACTTAGCAACATCTTACACATTTCATCTCCCCGTACTTAATATCGGGAGATCCATTACGAGAACAAATACATCACATTTCTTAGGTCCTGCAAGCAAGACTCAAGTAATGACAATAAATGAAATCTTGTATGGTGAAAGTAGCAAGTAGAATATGTCACTTAAATCTTATATTGCAAAAGTAATATAAGATTTGAGTGACATATTCTACTTGCTACTTTCACCATACAAGACTTTATTTATTGTCATTACTAGAGTCTTGCTTGTAGGACCTAAGAAATATAATGTATTTGCTTTCGTGATGACTCTCACGATATTACATATTAGGCGATGAAGTGTGTATTAAGTTGCCAAATGATCCTAAACTCTTGTTAAGATAGCCGTAGGAATTTGTCATTAGAAATAATATTTGGAAGAAAAAACTTTTTTTTTTTTTAGGGCAATATCTTCGAATATCTCATCACTAGTTACTTTATTTCTAGGTGAGGTTATATCATTGCACTAGCGAATCCAAGGGGAGGGGGGGAGGCCACCTGGGCACGTGCCCCCCGTGAAAAATAATGACAAAATAATATTGAAGATTTAGATAATAATAATAATAACATAAATAGGAAATATAGAAATTGGAAAAAAAATAAAAATCTCTTATACACACACACACACACACACATATATATATATATACATAAACTTTATCACATACACAATTGTTCTGTGTATTAGTGGAATTACTAACAGGACCTCATTCAAACTGGATGGTATCTAGTGAAAATATATACTCAGAAAAAGTTACAAGCTTTCTAGGGTACCATCCAGTTTGAATGAGGTCCTGTTAGTTTATATATATATATATATATATATATATATATATATATATATATATATATATATATATATATATATATATATATATATATACATATGAATTGGTGGGCCCAACGAAATTTTTCTGGATCCGCTAGTGTATCATTGGTATCAATTCAACTAAAAGCTTAGATCCTTTTATCACCAGATGTTTTTCAAGATCGCCCAGAAGGGATCGAACTGGGCCTGCGGGCATTTGTATGCAAAAGAGATTCTGTTGAACGCTCTCATGAACACTAATACACTATGTAGCGCCAGGCTCTGTCGCATCTACACTAAGCTCCTTATTTCCTTTAACAATTGCCTAAATCCTCTCTCTGGCATAAGGCCTACTTGATCTAAAAGCGACCAGCCAAGCCCTCGCAAGCGAATCCGCAGACTCCAGTGATAGGGAACTTCGTGAGGATCTTCCTGAAGAAATGCAATATCCTATTACCACTCTTCTTGGATTCAGGATATACATCTTGCTTATCCAAAGAGGTCCTGGCAATTTTAAGTAAGGAGTGAGCCATTTGAATCAGTAAATTTGCTGAATATCCTAGAAAATTTGAAACCGTTTGGATATTGGGTAACTGCGTTGCTGGTAAATAGTCTCCTATTGTGGTAATTTACAGTCTAGTTTATTTAATCTACATTTTATACGTTTTCTCCAGTGATTTAGTATTACATTCAAGAAATAGATTACTCTCCTTCCCTGATGAGATACTTTTGAAGATCTGGCATCTGTGGAAATCCATTCCAGGTCCGATTTAGCTCAATGAAATTTAATCTGCTTCGTAATGGCATGATGTGTTTGTTCTCCTGATGAAACTAGATTATAATTTCCTGGACAGTTGAGAAACCGCTGATATTAATTTCCTTTCATTCTCTTCTGCGTCTCTCTGGCTCTTCATCTCATGAACTAGATCTTATTACATTTCTCTTGCCGGAGATAGAATATTTTATAGCTTCAGGAGAGGGGGATGAGAAGTTCCCATCAAACCATCTTTTGATTCCTAACTGCCTCATTATTTCGAAAGATCCGTTTTTAAATATTATACGTTATCGTACCATAAAGCATCCTAGGCTTTACCGAGCTGATTTTCTGTGGTATCTAGCAAGTAAATAATCTGCAGTTAGATCATTCTTCGATTCCTTCAAACACTCGTTTATTATTTCTCTTTACCTGTAACTACAAGTTTCGGGATTGTGAGTAAGTTTACAGTTGTAAAAGGCAGTGAGTGTAATTTTTCCAAAGAGAAATCCATCTCACAATTCCTTAATTGTTTTAAACACTCGTTCATAATCTCTCTCTCTCTCCCCCAAGCCACGAATACTCCCAGGATTATGAAAAAGAAGAATACAATTTCAAAAGGTATCAAGTATAAATCTCTGATAGAGAAATACATCCCAGGTTTCAAACACTAACAGTAAAAGGTGGCAATAATCCAGTCCCCGAGGTTTACGAGCGGTATCCTGGCATCGTATTAGAGGTGGCATCACTTCATATTCGGCTGGGAAGTGAATTTAGATGGAAGTTGACTTTCCTGAGGAAAAAAAAATATTCGTTTGTGAATTTTTCTTTATGGATTTATGACTCAATAAACCGTTACCTTTCGAGATATGCGTGGTAATTAAATAATATTTACTCATTAAACGTAGAACGTTAAACAGTAACTAAAGCAGTGATCGAGAAAATACTTTCTTGACCACAGTATATGAATGGAGAGAGAGAGAGAGAGAGAGAGAGAGAGAGAGAGAGAGAGAGAGAGAGAGCGTTCTTTAAAATCTAACCCAAGTCCCACTCAACAATTGAGTAAAAGGACTGTAACAAAACGATACATTTTGTGATATCATGACGTCCTCGTCACCCCGATGAAACCAACTTCTTGGTTTTTTGACGGTTCAGCAGCTTTCCACTATTTTCTTTAATAAACTTCGTTTTCGCCTCCTCAGAAAATAATTATATACATCCCTCTCATTAGTGCTTCTCTTTTACCCTCCTTATCCTTCATGTGGGAGTTCCCAGTTTCCAAGTTTGCCTACTTGTCTGACACCCACGGTCTGATATTCTATACCTCCAGCTGACTGGAAAGAGAATATACTCCTAAGACGTATTTTGTGTCCTGGTCGTCTCATTATTTCAGGAGAATCGTTTCTTGATTACTCATCTTTGCAGAGAATATCCCCATAGCTTTATTGGGTATTATCTTGTGTGGTGTGTCCCAAATACTTACATTGCACTGGAATTTTTTTTTTAATTCTAGCTGACACTCAGTTGTTTATTTACAATTTCTGGATATCAATTTATCAGTTTTTATGCAAGATTGCAAGACGTCGTAGTAGATGATTACAATGATATCTTAATCACCTATTGTATGTAAAGGAAATGGTGTTGACAGAAGATCAAATTTTTCTTTATTTGTTGCAGATATCAGTTTGTTTATTGCTTATTTCTGGATATTAATGCAGTCATTTTTATGTAAGATTGCAACAAGGGACATCAAAATATTACAATGATATTCTATTTACCTAATTTAATTAAAAACAATTTTTTTTATAAAAGATCATTTTTCCGTTTCAGACATAAACGTAAAAGATGACGTTATGCTATTCCCCAAGATTTATGGGCGATGTTCTGACGTCACACGAGCGATTGCATCATTCCTTATCCCACTGAGAGGTGAAGATAAAAGGGAAATGACATCTCCACATTAAAACGATTGATCAACTTTCCTTTATGGATTATTGACTTCTTCAAATATTGGCTTCTGAGATCAGTGTAGGCGGATAACCAGAGCGGGTAAGAAATCACCCTTTTTGTTGTATACTTTCTACATACAAAACAATTATAAGTATAGACTTTTAGGTATGCAGATTTGTATTTGACAAAATACAAGGAAAAAAACCATGTCGAAACAACGGTGAGTATAAGGTAAAATCGTGAAAAAACGAGAAAATGGTGTTGAAAATGAATTAATATTCTTGTGGATGAAGTCTTGAATCATTATCAAATTGTTCCTTGTAACCAGCACTAATTATTATCTAAATAATTATACTGATATGGTCATGTCTCGTGAAGAACCTTACTTCTGAAGATTAAATGTGTGTGTGTGTGTGTGAGAGAGAGAGAGAGAGAGAGAGAGAGAGAGAGAGAGAGAGAGAGATAAAGGTAGGTATTTCTGGAAGAGGAGAGCCTATCCCATAATAATTCCTATTATTCCCGGCGGAAACAATCTTCCTAGAAGGGAAGAAGGATGTGACAGCATAATGATTACCTGAAACGTGTTGCATGTGACCATAGTCTCCAAAGACCAAGTCTCTCTCTCTCTCTCTCTCTCTCTCTCTCTCTCTCTCTCTCTCTTTAGGGAGCATCCATTCAGAGCAGAAGGAGAAACAAAGGAAGTTGTATGAATCTCTATCAAGAAAGGAGAATTAGGAAGGTTGTAAGATTTTTACCTCTCGAGTAGATCGACGTTTGTGTTGATTTGTGTAAATTTAAGAAAAAGAATTAGTGGAATTTTTTCCGTTGATATAAAATGAGACGAGAGGTAGAAGGGGCTTAAGAAAAGGATTTAGAATATGAACATGGCTATAATTAAGACAAGGGAAAATAATACTAGTGAAAAAGAGAGGAATTACTGGAGTGAATGAGGACAATAAAATGGGTTTACGGCAGGTGAGGTTACAGACGAAAGGAGAAATGAAAGAAATAATGATGCAAAAATGAAGTGAGAGGCTTAGTGTTAGTAAAAGAGGAAGCATAGTGAAGTAAAACTGAAAGACAATAAACAAGAATCAATGTACAAAGTTATGCAAAATTCCATCTGATAAGATACTTTCATTTAAGTAAATTTACAACAGTAAACTTTTCAAAATTATGTGCATAATCAAAGTAAACATAAACTGGATTTCATGAATAATTATCCCGAGTCAAGATGGTAAGTGGTGCTAAAAAATTATTTATCTTTGACATCCTTTTAAGGCTGATTCACATTATACCACCACGTCACCGACACATCACGTCACGTCACCGTCCCATCAGCAGTGCCTCGGTTCGTGTCCAACCTCAGCGACTCAGATTTAGCAGGAAGAAACTTGAATAAGCACCGTCACGTCACGTCACGTCAAAACATTCTTTCTAAGATAACGTGTCGTGATGTGACGGTGGATGCTGCGTGCTTGATGTGACGTGACGTGATGATGTGAACAATTCCATTTGATGACATGTAAGAAATTCTCACGTACTTTGACGTGACGTGACGTGTCGGTGGCGTGATGTTATAATGTGAATCAGCCTTTAAACGTTTTACAAACCTTCAACAACAAAAATGCTTAAACTTCACTCAAGTAGCATCTCTGCAGGATTACCCGGAGTGCATAAAGTGGAAGTTATGGCCATTACTATGCAAAACGGTGTTCGTAAGCAGGCATAAAAGCTACGCATAAACAATAACACTTGGATGTGATAGTCAGCATCTGTTGAGGCGCGTGTGGGAAATGAATTCAAAATAAAATTCAGCAGAATTTTTATAACGTACAGTTGCATTTTAAAACTTTCTACAATGGGCGATATTTTACTTATAATATCGGCTAAGTTTAATGAGTTTTTAAGCAGTGACAGGTAGTAATTTTTTCAGATAAGATTATTTTAGAAAATGTTAAGCAAACGCGTTGTAAGCTTAAGGCATCAAATAGAATTACAAATCCCGAAGATATTTTTTGGATTCTTACTTTCTTAGATAATGTTATATTGTTGTTATGATTCATAATCGTTCTAGGTGCAATGTGAAAAATGATCTGTTTCATTACATGGTATTTATGTGATTCGTTTGAAAGATAATTGCAGATTACACTAATCCGTGTGAGTCTTTTTGCTTATCTGCATTTCACAAACCACGGTCATTGCGCTACGATTATTCATTGCATTAAAATGTACAGCTGTTCTCCACAGCCTAGGTACGAGATTTATGTAAAAACAGACAGCAAGATTGTACAGACTTTAAATTTATCGTTATCATAAACCATTTTAATTACGCGCAAAACATATCATTGGCCCAATTTCATGGAATAAAAAGAATGCTTTTTATGACTCACGTTCAATGAACTACACCACGTTTGCGTGACTGGAGTAATGAGTTAGGCGGTGAGGATAAATCTTATCTGTTGGTTCGTCGAATTCCAGGACGCCAGTTTATTGACAAGCGAAAGCTTGCTTGTTTACTTAATGGTACGTAACAGTTGATACTTCTCGGAACTTGGAGTGAATTCAGAATTGAAGATTTGGAGGTTACGTCTCAGGAAGAAGTAGAATAATCGTCAAATAGACGACGAAGCTAGAAATGAGAAACATAGGTCCAGAAAGTAGTGAATTCAAAACTGTAGACTCAGTGTTTATGTCTGAGAAATAGGCAGAATGATCGTCATTTAGATGAAAAAGAAGCAAGGAATGAGAAAGATAGATTCCCATAGGGGTTTAGTGCTACCAGTACATTACTTAAGGTCCTCTGCAGCGTCCCTTCGGCCCCTAGCTGCAACCCCTTTCATTCCTTTTACTGTAGCTGCGTTCATATTATCTTTCTTCCATCTTACTTCCCACCCTCTCCTAACAATTTTTCAACATTATTTTCAGCGCTGAATAACCTCATAGGTCCCGGCGCTTGGCCTTTGGCCTAAATTTAATATTCCATATCCCAGAAAGATAGATAAAATGATCTTCCGTCCTTTCAAATACTGGAGTTTTCTGACATGCATGGAATCCCCACAAACAAAAAAAAAAAATCATTATTCCGCATAGTACTGAAATGACTTATATAAACATGAATAGATTTCTTAACCTAGAATAAGAAAGAGAGTCCATGGTTTAGCTAAAGCAAGAACACAGGGCATTTACTCCGGAAAACAACGTGTCTTCGAGTGAGAAAATGTGCGCAAAGCACGTCTGATAAAAAGAAGGAATAGCACAATATCCTGAGATGAAACAACGCTCCTACCAAGATTGGATGTAATACAACAAACAGGCTGTGAATAATAAACGGCAAACATTGAAGGGAAAGGATGTTTATGCCAATAAATAAAAGGAAAGACAGAGACGTAAAACAAGGCTTCACCCCAGAGGACACCAGGGACCCACTGACGAAAACGGAATTCGGAGGAAATGTAAGAAATTCGATATCCGAATTATTAGACTTTCACTGGCTGTGTCTTGGAATGATAAAGCACAACATATGTGTGATTTATGTACCAGGAATTGTCTTTTCCTGGAATTCCTCTATGTCATAATCTCTTGGGAATAGGTCATCTCTCTCTCTCTCTCTCTCTCTCTCTCACTCTCTCTCTCTCTCTCTCTCTGGTGGCAATGCCTGTATAACGACTGCAATTGCACGATTAAACAAAGTAAAAAATAAACTGAAGTTTCTTTGGCGCAATCGAGTTTTCTGTACAGCCGCTACAGCCTATGATCAAGGCCACCGAAAACAGATCTATCTTTCGGTGGTCTCGGTGTAATGCTGTATGAGCCGCGGCCCATGAAACTTTAACCACGGCCCGGTGGTGGTCTATCCTATATCGTTGCCAGAAGCACCATTATGGCTAACTTTAACCTTAAATATAATAAAAACTACTGAAGCTAGAGGGCTGCAATTTGGTATGTTCGATGATTGGAGGGTGGATGATCAACATATCAATTTGCAGCCCTCTAGCCTCAATAGTTTTTAAGATCTGAAGGCGGACAGAAAAAGTGCGGACAGAAAAAAGTGCTGGCGCACAAACAAAGCCGGCACAATAATTTTCTTTTACAAAAAACTTAAACGTTTCATTAATCCTTAAGAAATTTACATTCTATGTTCGTCCCCAGTGTCATATATGCAAATCTCAAAACGCTCTTTTCATTTATGTGTTCTGGTAGCAATAGCTATATAAAGACTACTATTAAATATAATTATGATCGGTTATTGAGTCAAAACTTTAATAAACACCACATCACACTTTAAGGTATCAAGACAACGTAATCTAAATGGTTAGTTTTATCTATAGGTAGCTACTTCTGTATGAATCATTTGCCTACACACATTTATATACAATGGATACTTCATTATCGGGAGCAAGATGAAACAGAAGGGGTTTTCTCAATAGGAACCTTACGTACGCCAGACGGGCGAGTCCATTATCAGGACAGTCCAAAATCTCGGTCAACGTGAAGAAAATATCTGTCATTCGAATAGGAAATGACTTTCATTTAGATGTAATCTCTAAATTTAAGCTACATATTTATTCAAAAGTTACTGTAGATAGAATCGTATTAAAACTTATAGTAATAATCCCAACACAAATATTTAAAGGTTCCTCTTGTATTTTGTTAAAATAAAATCACCCAAGTGGCCCCTGGGAAAAACATAATTCACCGGCTCTGTAGGTAATGTTTCTCGTCCAGGCCAGTAGATGCTATGCCTTCAGTTTTCGTTCCTCATACCAGAAATTACCGGATATTGGCTCGGTAGCAATAGTTTAAGTTGTCGTTTTTACCTATTTCTACCATCATAGTTGCAATTATGTCATACTGGTGTTAGTATGATCATATATGAAAACATCTCACTATAAAGTATTTTGTATGATTTTGCATATGAACATAATTCAAGGAAACAATACAAGATAAAACAATTGTTTTGAAAACATCAAGATTATTCGCAGTTACAGGGAAGTTTGTCAGTACTAATAGCTGTAAAGTTAATAAATATTCAAATGCAGTTTTCAACTAATACACTTCGTTACATAATTCTTGGTGGCCGGTGAAGTTTCTTCACTTAGAAAATTCTTAAGGAAAAGTTGATACAGTCAGCACCTTTAACTTTCAATATCCTGGTGGGGGATGTTTTATGTATACCGAGGGGTTCAAAGCAGTTGAGCAGTTGATGCAACAAGAGATGTTTGTGAAGTTAAATATTAAGACTTATATATAATCGATTTGGCATTCCCTGACCAGGCTTGGTCTTATGTTGTGCTTCATTATGCAGTTTTAAAAATGTACTGCTCTTTGCAAATTCATTTTTAACGAAGTTATTGCTTCCTATGTGACGAACTGTCGACGTGAAAGATATAGTTATGATGATATATATTTTTTGCAATATATATATATATATATATATATATATATATATATATATATATATATATATATATATATATATATATATATATATATATATATATATATATATATATATATATATATATATATGAATGAATTTTATCACGTCACCGTGATTCATGTACAAGCATTAAGCTACAGACATATGTTACCCGAAGGGGAATTTTTAATGGATAATAAGTTCGTCGTCTCGTGGGCTCGAACCACGGAAGACAAGAGCTCAGGACTACTGTGACGCCTTAAACGACACGTCCATCAAGGGTAACATTTACGAAAATATATTATTTCCGAGGTAAAGCGAATTGGATATTAAAGGACGTTTGTAGCTAAATGCATACACACACACACACACACACATATATATATATATATATATATATATTTATATATATATATATATATATATATATATATATATATATATATATATATATATATATATATATATATATAATCATGAAGCTACAAATGTCACTTAATATCGAAATTCACGCTACCTCGGTATATCTCCGTTGGAGAATTGTCGCCGAAGGGGAATTTATATAAGTGATAAATGAATTGGAATCGTGGGGACACGAACCCGCGACGAAAGCCTATTCAGCGACTCCAGCTGACGTAAACCATTGAGCCATCTCTTATCACTTATATAAATTCCCCTTCGGCGACAATTCTCCAACGGAGATATACCGAGGTAGCGTGAATTTCGATATTAAGCGACATTTGTAGCTTCATGATTGTATATAAATCACGGTGTGATCAAAATTTCATATATATATATATATATATATATATATATATATATATATATATATATATATGTGTGTGTGTGTGTGTGTGTAAATATACATACATACATACATACACACACACACACACACACACACACACACATATATATATATATATATATATATATATATATATATATATATATATATATATATATATATATATATATATATATATATATATATATATATATATATATATATATATATACACTAGTGTGTGCGTGTGTGCGCGCGCGCGCGTGACCTAGCCGAGGGCAGACGTGGAAATCACAGCACGCCAGATGAACACAGGGCGGGGGTTAATGCTGATTATGAGTCTGTAGCAAAAGTAATGTCTCTCGGAGTCGAACATCTCTCCTACAATAGCGAAACTTTCGTGATCTCGGTATAGACTCGTCTGGCAAATACCCACATCACTGATCCACCAACCCGAAGTAATGCTTCAGAAATACCCCCTATTCGAAAACAACAGGAAATCAGAAACTCTTCCGTGGTTTAGGAATATTTCAAAACTCTATTGAGGAGACGAACCGTGATAAAGAAATACTTCACAAATCCCCTACTCTAAGACAGCAGGGATTCCGTAAATCTCCAGAAGAAGATCCACATAGAATCTAATACCCTTCCATCAGAAATACCATTAGGCTATGGCTTTACCCCACACCAGGGAGCCAAGGTAAATTGGCAATATGTATAAGCAACAAGCTTTCATATCTAAGCTCTCAAAAGTCGTAATCTTCTGGAGGCTTCCAATATCCAAGAGGATGAAAGTATGCAGCTCAGGGGAGAGAGAGAGAGAGAGAGAGAGAGAGAGAGAGAGAGAGAGAGAGAGAGAGAGAGAGAGAGAGAGAGAGAGAGAGACTTAATTCTGCCTCGTATGGGGTATAAAATAACAAATGTTATTTTTTTCCTGTTTAATTACTAATATATCATATATCCATTTTTACTATATTCGAAAAGCAATTTCCCCGTTATCATAACATCGGATATTAATTTGCTAACCGTAAATTTCAGGATATTAGCAAAAACTGACAATATAGCCCATACGATGTCAAAAAAATCTTTATTTCTTTATCTTTATCTTACGTATTACTTGTTTAAATAGGAATTCAGTCCTTACCTCTGTTCTAGAGGAGAATATAAAAACATTATATTTTTCATGTTAAAACTAATGGTAAAAATACTAATATTTTCAACCTATTACTTATTTTTGAAACAGATGCACTAATGGAGGTAGAAAGATTTAATAAAATAATAGGTCATTAAAAAAACAATTAGATAAATAATAACAACCATCTTAAAAAACAAAGAGTTTTCTCTCTCTCTCTCTCTCTCTCTCTCTCTCTCTCTCTCTCTCTCTCTCTCTCTCTCTCTCTAATCCGTCTTTTTCACATTACTTTTATCCAAGGGATTACCGATGTATGAGTAGCAAGTATTTTCGTATATGTGTTCATTTCACTATTTGTATCTTATTTACTTAGAATTCTATGTTTAACCTTACAATTATTAACCATTTTATCATATCAGCACTATATTTACATTTCTCCAGGTAAGTTTTCTCTCTTTACATTAAATCCATGACCTTTCCATGACCTCTTTGTTTCAAGTCTAAGTTAAGCTCTTAATAATTATTTCCCCCTTCCTTAAGACATTACTTTTTTCCCGGAATATTATGGCTCATTTATGATGTTCATTCGGTGAATGACTTTCACTATTTTCTGTAAACGAGCACAATATACAATGGAAAACGTAAAGTACAAAATCGAACGATATGACTTACTAAAGTGGGAAAACTTCAAATGTCATTTACGGGAACACGACTAAGTAAGTGCTTGTTTATTGTTGATAAAGGAAATGACATTTCCTCCATTTGCATTTTCCAAAGGGAAAATAAATTCAGATTCATCATATTCAAGTGTATGGAAGATTGGATTTCTGATATTATTCTCAAGAGGTAAATCAAAATCATCATGAATAAGTAAACAGTTGTTTATTGCTGAAAAAGGAAATGGCATTTCCTTCACTGCCTGATTTCCTTCATTTCCGAAAGGAAAATAAATTCAGATTCATCATATTCAAGTGTATGGAAGACTGGATCTCTGATATTATTGTCAAGAGGAAATTCAAAGTCTTTCTCGAAAGTAAAAAATAAATAAATAAATAAATAAATAAGTAAATAAATAAATAAATAAAGAAACGAAGAGGGTTTCAGCTGCCAACCTTGAAGGTAGTTAGTGAAGACTGGTCTCCTACACATCACCAGGTAAATCCTAAGCAAATGTTAGCAGGATTTCTTTCCTCAAGGTGATATTCGCCCCAGCAGAGGAAGTGATCACAGTTCGTTTGAGCAATTCTTTCGCAGCTTGGTTTCTTCGATAAATTTTCCTTGGAAAATCAGTGAATTCATCTCGGAGATACACAAGGAAATACCAATCCACTTTTGCTGTATTTTTTCCAGCATCAATCTCGTCTTGTTTCTTATCGCTTTGCTTGTTAATCTTCTCCTACTTTACGTCTCTTGGTCTGATTCAGCTATGTTATTCGACTGAGAATACGCAAACAAGGGGCTAAACACATGCATGGAACAATAAATAAAAGCATAATAGTTACTAAGGAAACAAGACAAAGGTTTATGTATTTTATGTAAATAATGAAATAATGATCACCTGCAGCAAAATTCAAATCCAAGAAAAATTTTAAATTGAGAGAGAGAGAGAGAGAGAGAGAGAGAGAGAGAGAGAGAGAGAATCATATATATATATATATATATATATATATATATATATATATATATATATATATATATATATATATATATATATATATATATATATATATACATATACACGAGTGCGTGCGTTATTTTTGTGAGCCCACGTACATATTCATAGGATGTTCATTTGCAACATATCTCCTGCAAAAATATTTTACATTTTCCATCGCATTTTCAACATTAACCCCGGAGTGAATTATTGTTCTGAATACCCTGTTGTTAGCATTATTAGATTGGATTTTTAAACCTTATATTTCATCTCCCTCCGGCTATAAATTGATCCCCTTTTTGCGGAACAAGGGAGAGTTTGCAATACAATAATCACCCCCGGAAGATTACCGAGCGCCAATCCCTATGAAAAGCTTTTTATTCCTCCTCCTTCATTAGGGTGATTTATGAGGCTTTTGTTCGAACGGGTGTTTGGAGGTCATAATGAAACGTTATTGCTGTAATTTTGAAAGGAGGACGATAGATATATCTTACTGGGTTATAATACCTATTCCTACAGGTAAATTGCATAAGAAAGTTACCTGCTGTATAAGTTTGAAAAGGCTGATAAAAGTGGGTTATATACTTTCTAATCTGGTGCAGGAAAGCTTTGAACGGAAGTTACCAGTTGTGTTAGTTTGAAAAGGCTGATTAAAGTGGGTTACACATTCTAATTTGGTGATTATAAACATATATCCTTTCACAATATATGTCTGCATCCTATTATTATCAATGAACTGAAATGTAATCCTGTGCAAAATACCTTTGCACCATAAAAGAAATAAGAGCAGTGGGTCATTGAAACATTCTCTTTTGAAGAATTCATCCTAAATTCTATCATCAAATTAGAGTCTAGTAAACCGGAATGCATTTCACGCCAAAGCCTGGTAGGTCTTAGAAGCATGTGAGAGTTGAGAAATACTTACAATGAAAGTGAAAAAAATGTAATTGTGGTAAGTAGGGAAGTGACGTAACTGGTCAGGAATGGATGCAAATAGAATGAACTTTTAGGGATGTAGAACATAATCAATTCTGACTATTTCTGGACAGTGATAGTAAATTATGACTCCATTTCAAGTAAAATCCAGAGATTTAATGATCAGCTCGACTGACCGAAGAGTATTTAAACTTCGAATTGCGAAATCGTGAATGAAGAGGACGATGTGGGTAAATTCGCGAGATTGAATTGGAACGGATTCAAACAAGCCTTGCAGAGTCTGGGAAAGGTTTGTACAATGAAATGGATATTGATGTTGATAATGGTAATGAATCATTTGATTAGGTTTCTCCAAAGGCCTTGGACGGAAAGATTTTTTATTCCAGTTTTTCATTTCATAATATAAAGACTATAATTAATTTGTAATATCTTCATTTCAGGATAACAGGGCAAACTTATTCATGAAATACTTTAAATAATCCACGTTCCAATATTTATCTACTCTAGAAAATCGAAATTTTCTTAGAACAACAAAGAAAAGTCTCCTAAAAGCTCGTTACGGTAACGAAGAAATTTTGCTAACCCATAAAATTTTATTTATGGGCTGGTGTTGTGTAGCTGGCTTGGACTCATGCAATACGGTAACCAAGAGGGTAGTTATTTGCGTTTCTTTCGTGAGAGAGAGAGAGAGAGAGAGAGAGAGAGAGAGAGAGAGAGAGAGAGAGAGAGAGAGAGAGAGAGAGAGAAACGTCTAATGAGGTACGGTTATATGGGCAAGTATGGGCAGGCATTATTCGTAAATTAAGATTAAGGAATCTGAGAGAGAGAGAGAGAGAGAGAGAGAGAGAGAGAGAGAGAGAGAGAGAGAGAGAGAGAGATGTGGATGAACTAGATAACAACCTTAGGAAAGGAACCTTAATAAAAACATAAATGATGCGAAGTGAACGAGAGAGAGAGAGAGAGAGAGAGTTTCATGAGTTATACGTTTATATGAGCAAGAATGGACAGGCATGTTCATTGATTAAAAGTATAGAACCTAAAGTTTCGCTCATACAAGAATCTCTCTCTCTCTCTCTCTCTCTCTCTCTCTCTCTCTCTCTCTCTCTCTCTCTCCTGTTCACTTCGAATCATTTCTGTTGTGTAATATTTGACGTAGGATGGTTGTTACACAACACATTTCAAATTCGCCATCAAATGGCCCATAAACAAGTACTACAAAAGTTTATGGCTCAGAATTCCTCTTTTATAGCGATTCATGTGGCAAGTCACATATAGCTTCAGCGTGTGGGCTTCGAAGAAGCAGGATTTACAAAGCAACTCTCGGTAGAAATCGTATATCATTGCAAAGGAATATTCTCCAGCGATTGTTTACGAGTTAGCGGACTTGTAAAACCCACTGCGTCACTCAACATTCTCTGGGGGTACCCCAGCCGTGACTTTTCTCTGCCCAGGAGAGGCCAGTTGTGGGCTTTATAACTCTGCCTTGAGAATGTCTGCTGGTGTGCCAGTAACCTGGCAGCAAAACTTACTCGTAAGTCAATTATGCCCTAAAAGACGCGTAAGGATGAGAATGATTATGAAATCACAATAAAAGGCGATGCGTTAATTCACCTGGCAGCGAAACTTACTGGTACGTCAAAATGTGTCCTACAAGACGACATGTAAGTGTAAGAATGATTACGATTTCAAATAAAATGGTTTAGGCCAATCTCTTTGCACCTCTCGAGTGAACTGGAATCCGAATAAAAGCTAATGCGTTAATACTCAACTTGGGAAAGCGTCTGTTAAATTCCAAATAAGGATTACATATGCCACATAATTTACAAAATACAGGATTTATTTTGAGGAAGCAAGTAGGGGGTCAGGAATGTGTCTACGCGAATATGGAAATCCTTACTAAGTTTCTTTTCCCATGTTCTTGTAATTTTGTCATCTGATTTTACTCTCTTTTACTATTCCTCATTAAATGATTATGCTTCCCCTCTCACATGTATATGAGAAGCACGTAAAAATGAGTGATGGTCGTTTATGAATACACATTCGAGTAAAATGTTAGTACTACCAATCGTCTTGAAAATCTATGAACGCGAGAGAATCTATGCTTATGATCGAATGGTTTACCACGTTCTATTTCTGTCTCTCTCTCTTCTGGACGTGTTTTGAAAAGAGGAATTCTCGCTTGATTGACTTCCAATGAGGGTATCATGTAAAGAGTCAGTCTTTTGGAAGACAAACGCGATCAACACAAAATATTTTCATTGGACTATGCAGCATAAAATCCAGACTTTCTCACAGCCGGCATATTTACATATATTTATTATTTCTTCCTAAATATTCTTATGTGTCAATGGCCTGACTCATTTTTTTGTTATTCAGTCTATCTATTCCTCGGCTAATACAATTAACAAAGGAGCAATAAACAAAGAAGATATTCACAGATAAGCAAGGTAATTCGTCAATGAAAATTACTGTAAGAATGCAACAGAAAAGAAAAAATAACATTAATTCGTTCCACTAAAATAAGAAAAAAGATATTCCCACATAAGTCAGGTACTTGTTCAGTGATAATTACAAAACGAGAAAAAATAACTTTAATTTCGTACCTCTGAAATAAAATAAACACAAAAAGGATTATGAATATAAAATAATAAAAAAAAATCTCCCCAATGCTTCATAAAATAACGTTGCAGGAACATTGTGAGCTCTTTATTCCTTCTAAGTTTCGTGACAAAATACTGAAAAGAACCAAAATGGGGAGTTAGAGAGAGAATTTGTATGTAAATGAGAAACAGCACGATATCACAGTGGCGATGTCTGGTGATACCGTGTTGTGACTGCATGAAGAAGAGGAGTTGGGGATAAAGAAACAAATATTCTAGCTCCTTCAGAGAGAGAGAGAGAGAGAGAGAGAGAGAGAGAGAGAGAGAGAGAGAGAGAGAGAGTTTTCACTATGCAAGTTACCTACAATCTGAGAGATTCAAACCTTGTGAACCTATGATATAGCCTTTCTCTCTCTCTCTCTCTCTCTCTCTCTCTCTCTCTCTCTCTCTCTCTCTCTCTCTCTCTCTCTCATACATAGATACCATACTCTTTCTCTGTAATCTTCATATTTCATACATTTATTTAGATCAGAAATACGTTTGGCTTTATAATTAGTCTGGTTGGGTTTGAAGTACCTCATTCACTTTTAATAAGACGGATTTCACCGGTATAAACATTTATACTTCAACTATATGTTTACAGTAGAGAACCATAGAGCAAAACACCATATAAAGGACGCATCTATTAGTAACATCATAAAGTTGTAAGAAAATATAAATTTGTAAAAAAAAAAAAAACTCGTGGATTTTTTGCATTATTTACAGCATGTTTAGGGAACTTCAATATGCTGCAAGCTTTGCACACTGCAAACTAGATTTAGACAGCTGACTAAACCTATAATACATGTGTTTCATCTCTTTTACCTTAAATGGCTTCTTTTACGTGAGTATATGTAATTGAACCCGGAAAATAAATTATGGTACGTTGCAAAAATCATTACATATATTTTTAGAAGAATACTAATCGCCTTTCATAAATTGCAAAGTTTTATGCAAAACAAACGATATTTCACGCCACTATATGAATCTGCAATTAGCAGATGACTTGGAAATCGTAAAAAACTTGTGTTTTCTCGACGGAATTCACAACGCAACTAAGCAAAGAAGGTCCTTCTTCTTCCTTGTATGCAAAGGAATTGAGAAAATCAACGGATTTAAAATGTCGCACGATTTTCTACCATTATCAGACCTCAGCCCTATTCACCTAGAGGGGATTTTAACCCAATTTAGAACCAAATTAAACCCTGTTCCATTGTCACTGTCTCTTCTCCTAAAACCAATTCCCTTTTTTCTATTTTTTTTCTACTCACCATACGTCAGGTAGGGGGGAGAGAAGATCCGTCTACTCGTCTTTCCCTTCCTACTGCCTCATTATACTAGGAAATCCGCTCCTAATTACTATTCTCTTATCGTTTTTTGGGAGAGTCCTAAATGTTCCCGGAAGGGTTCTGTCGCAGTGAACGTTGGTTTTTTTTTTTTTTTTTTTAGTTAGACGTTCAATATTCAACATTGTAAAGTTTCAAATATTGCTTGTTATAGGGTCACTAAGATTTTTTTAATTGGGAGGCATTATGGAGCATTCATTGCATGACTGACTAAAAATATAAGTAAGTCTTGAAGAAATTACTTTAACACGCACACACACACACACACACACACACACACACACACATATATATATATATATATATATATATATATATATATATATATATATATATATATATATATATATATATATATATATATATATATATATATATATATATATATATATATATATATATATATATAAGCAAGTCTTGATGATTTTACTTTAACATTATATATACACTATATATATATATATATATATATATATATATATATATATATATATATATATATATATATATATATATACATATATACATAAAGCGTGTGTATGTGTGAGCACACTTTTAACAACGATCCTTCATAATGAAAACAGCATCGCTCCATTGTATCGTACCTTTACGCTTTCGAAGAGCCGGGACTGAATTTGTTCTGTATCGTAAACAATATGTCCATGTTTTGGTCAACATAACGAACTTGAATCGGAAAGCTGAGAATCGAAAGAGAATTTCCGGGAAAGTCAGGTTAGTTAACCGCTGACAGGACCGCTAGTTGCCTCTGTGGTCGGTAATGGAGGAATAAGCTTTAGGCACAAAGGGATGCTCTCTCTCTCTCTCTCTCTCTCTCTCTCTCTCTCTCTCTCTCTCTCTCACTATGAGTTTCACTGGATTTTTGCTAGCAAGGAATGTGCTTGCAGAAATGAAAGCAATACACAGGCTTTATATGTATGCATGTATGTATGTATGTATGTATGTATGTATGTATGTATGTATGTATGTATGTATGTATGTATATATATATATTATATATGTATATATATACATATGTAAATATATGGGTGTGTATGTGTAATTAGTTACTGAGGAAGGAATGAGACATAGTCTCAAAATAATAAACATGGCTAAGTAAAATGGATAAAAAACCTCAAATGCGATGTATTTACAGCAGATTCATGAATTCAATTACTTAAACTTGACTAATAATTTCAAAGACGCATCCCTGAAGGGGCTGTACTTTTGACTCGGATGAAAACCAATTTATTTTAATTACTCTTCAAAAATAGTCTGGAGAAAGCCATATTTTCTTTTGCTGACAAACAGAGGGGAAAATACTCCCTTTATCTCGAAGTTTTCCATCGCCTTCCTGTGCCATAAAACATTAACTTTTATCAGGTGTTTGTTCTCCCAGCGTGACTAATGGTGCCATGAATCTCGTACGGCAGAAAATTGATTAAAACTGGAGCTCTTCTTTCATAAAAAAAATTTCCTGGCGATATTTTTAAACATTTATGATGCATCGAACATTTGATTAGTATGGCCTTGCACCTGTGAGAATCAGACTATTGGTAGTGTTGTGTGTATCCTATATATAATACAGAAATTCAAGACTATTCAAGATACAGAAAAAGGACTATCCATCAGATTTTCTTGATTTGGAATATAGTAATGAAATAAAAAAACTATTCAAGATACTTCTTACTTCTTCCTAGCAAACACCATATTCTTTGGAAGCTTGAATTTCAACTCAAAGGCACCTGTGGGCTTGTTCTATGAGAAAAGGTTTCATCTTCTGAATAATAATAATAATAATAATAATAATAATAATAATAATAATAATAATAATAATAATAATAATAATAATAATAATAATAATAGGTCTTATTAAAAAGGATAGCTGTATTATGCGAATTTATCTTATATAGTGTCTTTTCTATCTTCCTTATGATTCGCTTTTCAGGCTCAGCGATGTTAGTCAGCAACTGGCCGATATTCATGTTGGAAAAGGATACTGTGCGGAATATTGGAAGTCTTTTATTAAAATATCCAATCAGAAATCGTTCGTCTGGATTCAGGCGAACGATTTCTGATTGGATATTTTAATAAAAGACTTCCCATATTCCGCACACTATCCTTTTCCAACATGAATATCGGCCAGTTGCTGACTAACATCGCTGAGCCTGAAAAGCGAATCATAAGGAAGATAGAAAAGGCACTATACAAGATAAATTCGCATAATACAGCCACCCTTTTTAATAAGACCTGTTTAAAAGAGGATCTACTCCCTTCAAATAATAATAATAATAATAATAATAATAATAATAATAATAATAATAATAATAATAATAATAATAATAATAATAATAATACTGAACAAAGATTACCCATCATATTTCCTCGATGTAGAATATATTCTGAAGAAGAAAGAAAAATTAAGAAAAGATGTTTCAGGCAAATGCCTCTAATTGTCCTGTTACTCTTGGAATCCAGGAAAATTCGCACTGACCGTAAACCTTGTTTTCTGTACAAAGGGAGAACAAAGTTAGGATGGGAAGAGGAGAATGTCCAGCAGCTAAATAATTACCTACGGATCGCTGCATGCAAACTAATGCCCAAGATGGACGCTCACTTCAAATATAGGAGCGATTCTGCCCCAGAGAGAAATTCCACAGTCCACGGAAAGAGAATTTATTTTGCTGGGTCTCGTCTGTGACGTAATACTCTCCTCTCTCTCTCTCTCTCTCTCTCTCTCTCTCTCTCTCTCTCTCTCTCTCTCTCGTTAACTACTCTGTGCAACTTTTTAGTGCATCAAATGACGTATTTGAATCAAAACACGCAGTAAGTGTATACAGGTATTATAAAAACTATAGCAACCTATTCCTTCACTTAGTAAACTAGGTTTTGATATTACAAGAATTGTACTAAAAGACCGTTATTATTGTAAAAAAAAAAGTGCATATAAATTATCGTAAACATAACAGGAAGCATGTAGAATTAGAATAATTTTGCTAAAAATGGACATTCAGAGACCTCCGGTAAGGGTGAGCAATGGTCCTTACAGAAATACATCCTAACCTAACCTTCCCTATTGTAACCTAGCCTGGGTCATTGCATCCTACCTGGGCTATACACGGTGTCCATGGTAGGCTTGGCACGTTGTCTATGTCCCTCGCCACTCTAGACCAAAGTAGCTGTCTCGCGCTTGAGACTCTGAGATGTCCATTTTACCAAAATGTTTCGGACAAACAAACCATTGAACAAACATAGGCTAAGGAAGGATCAATAAAGCTGGTTGTCGAGTAGTTAACTTTTTATTTGAGAGAGAGAGAGAGAGAGAGAGAGAGAGAGAGAGAGAGAGAGAGAGAGAGAGAGAGAGAGAGAGAGAAAACAACAACCTTTTGAGGGAAACCAAAGGCCTAATGTTTACCAGAGGAATATAAATTGTGGCCTCAAAGATCTGGTTAGCAGAGGGTAATGGGCCGTGGTGTACGAGACTGCTGGCGAGATCTCTTAAGATGATGTTGATGAAAGCCATCCATTGAGAGATTCTAAGGAAAGTATCTTGGATATTAACGGAAAATGAAGAGCTTGTAGGAGAAGATGCTGGAAGCCTGTGAGAAATGGTTGTAAGAGTAGATGGTGATACCATATACCAGGTTTAAAATGCCATTCATAAATTGGAATTGTAGAGGCCAAGAAGGCCATAATGATGTGGAAGAAGTTGATGTTTTAATTATATTTGAGGGTTTAAACTGCAATTCATAAACTGGAATTTCAGAAGCCAGAAAGTCCATAAACAAATGGGAAGAATTTGAGATTTTATTCATATTAAAGGGTTTAAAATGCCAGAAAGGTCATAAACATATGGGAGGATTTTGAGATTTTGTTAACACTAGAGGAACCTCGATAGTACATACAGAAATAACATTTTAAGAGAAGGGGAATATGAAACAAATATTTATTTTTTCCTGGGCTGAAGATACCTCATACATAATCAATATTATGTCAGAAAGGGAATATGAAGCCTGTATTTATTCCTTTCTGTTCTGAAAAAAATTAAAATGAGACAAAAGTCCATGATAAAATAGAGAGATGATCGTTTTTACTGGGCTTGAAAAACGTACAAAATTAAGCAGCAACACCAAAACCACTGGGCACGCCCCCCCTCCCCCCACGAACCTCCCATGAAGGCGTTAATTACTTTTTAGATGACGATGAGTTTCGTGGACGCTGGAATGAGTCTTTCTCTGTTCTTATGAATATTCATGACAGGAGCCAGAGTCAGTCGGATAACTAGAGAACGAAATGAAACGAGAGGAAACAAAATTGTAAATTGTTATAATAGTGACCATAAAAAAAAACCACACAACAAAAAACTCAGAAAAATAGATGGAATTCAACTGGATGATTTGGGAAGTCATGTTAACATACTGTATGCTTGACAGGTGGCAGTTTCGTAACTGAAACGAGAGAAAAGAACATTGTAAATTGGCGTAACAGTGACCATAAAAAAACCACACACAAAAAAGAAAACAGCTGAGAAAATCGGATACAATTCAACTGGGTGATTTGGAAAGTTATGTTGAGATATGTTTGACAGGTGGAAGTTACTTTTATATGGGAGGAGCATCCTACAACATACAGTGAATCATTTAATTTATATCTAACACCTATATTGGCTAGATATATCCTAATGAGGATAAATGGCTAAAAGAAAATAGGTAGGAATACAGAAAATGACGTGACCAAAAAATAAAACGACAGGCCCGTTTCTGAAAAGTTTTTAGGAATTAAGCAACAAAAGAATGGAGATAATTTCAGGGCTTCTCAAAGCTGGGTAAGACCAACTCAGTAATCCAAGTAATCCAGTAATTACTGATCTTCAAAGCGTAACTGGACGTAGAAAAATATCAACTTGGAAAAGATAAGATTCTTCGCCTTCTCTCAGGGTAACATTGGCTAGAAACTGCAAGTAGAAAGGGCCAGGAATGCCATTGTATCCGAAAAAACAGAAAAGTGATTTTTAGGAGAGGTCGCTCCATATTTGATTCAGTCCTGTAGTGAAGGGAAAGAAAAGAGCAGAAACTTAAGAAATGAGTAAAATATTGTGTAGATAAAACAACCATTTTTTTTGTGAAAAGGTTTCAAAGCCTAATTAATTCCCCATTTTTCTATACACAAATAATAATCATTTAAGTTATTACGATGTTCACAGCTTTCATAACATCAATGAGAGAGAGAGAGAGAGAGAGAGAGAGAGAGAGAGAGAGAGAGAGAGAGAGAGAGATGCGTTGTTAGGAGTGAATTTTTTTTTTCTGTGCCACTGATTTGCAATGACGTCATGACAGTGGTGCCACTGACGAGGAAATATCACTGGTTAGTGAGGAAAGTTTAATTACGAACTGTATTCGGAACTAACTTTCTGTTTTTTTTTCTTTTTTACATTACAGGTTATTGGTAAACATTGTTCGAAATTAGATTTTTACCACTGACCTGTGACTGCATTGTCTTGGAACCTCGCTATTATGGTCGCAGCAGAAGTCATTGGCCTTAAAAAAATATGAAATGAAAAATAAGTTCCTCTGCCGAGATTTTTCAATATGTTATCTTTAGTTTGTACCAGGAACAAAAAGGTAATTTTCAATACAAACTATTTCCCTTAATAAAAAGTATAATTAAAAGATTGAAGGAAGACTGGTATAGGAGTAAACTGCATTATTATAAGCTAAGAAAGTTCTTTTTGTTAAACGGTGCCACAGATGTTTAAACTTTTTCATTACTGTGCCTATTTGTTTTGATGGCTACATGTAACAGGATTTGATAACTGAGCTTAATTAGTGATAATTAAAGATAGAAAATCTTAAAAATGATATATGTATATATATGTGTGTGTGTATGTACTGTTGTATATATATATATATATATATATATATATATATATATATATATATATATATATATATATATATATATATATATATATATATATATATATATATATATATATACTCTTCACAATGCTCAAGCTAAGAAGTATAAACGCACACGATAGTACAGCATTTAAGAATGACTCAATCACGATTTTAAAACGTACAAATTCTTACGAAAACACCACTTTCTCAAATTGAATTCTATTAAGAATCCATTTTGCCCTGACGTTCAAAAGGAGCTATGGTCCTGGATTCTTCCATAAACAATGTTTGCGTTGGGGCCACTAATGAACAATTTGGGAGATGCTGGCACGTACGAGAATTATTGCTAAGATTATCGTCCATAAAAGGATTAAGAAACGGGATAATTACGAAGGGTGGGCCGGACTTGCGAGAAGCAAGTAATTTTCCAAAACTTGATCACAGTCATTATGGATGGTAAAACGTGGAAATTTTATGAAGGTTTACGTTATGTTTGTCGTGGGCTTCAGAAACAAAGTACTCACTTATATACTATAGCTTCCAAGAAGAAGTGCTTACTTATATATCTCGTAAGATGCCTTCTAAGCAAATGCTGTTGCCAATAGTATCAAGGATTCCAAAGAGTTCCTTTAGGACCGATGGCTGGAAAACAGGTGTACTGATATACTTCATTTTCTATGTAAGGGTAAACTGGCTTTTTTAAAAGTTCATGGATTATACGGCTTAGGAGGTACAGAGGGAAGCGAAGAATTTCATATATACTGAAAGAGGAGGACTTGAAGCCCACAAAAGTGGCCATCACTAGGAGTGTTGATCCTTTTGACAAAGGGATTAGGTTAGACCATTTTATGATAGTGATAAGCTTTTATTAGCTTGCCTACTGTTGTCTAGGAGAGTCAAAGAGATCTTGAAAAGAACTCGACAAAAAAGATTCAGGGGAGTTTCCAGTTTCCGCGTATATAATGCCAATATTATTAAGAAACTAATAATTAAAAAAAAAATACTGCTCATGCGTAGTACTTCATTCATTGCAAGCGTGAGACAACGTTCAGTATAACGCAGCGGTTTTAGTACTTCAAACTTAAAAAAAAAATGTTGGGAAGTTTGTAAAGATAAGATCACCCTAAAAGTGAACGGCAATTTATGACAATTTCATTTTAGTTCCTTTCTCTCTTCTCCTTCTGTTTAATATTTTCCTTGTGACCTTTCCCTCTCTTAGCAAGCACCGCTATCCCCCCCACCCCCCACACCCCCTTTCCCAACCCACCCCCCAACAAAAAAAAGAGGAAAAGAGGACGAAAATACTCATCACTAGCCCGAGGGTCGAGGGCCAACGGAGAGTTTGCATGTAATTCGATGATCTCCAGCCTTTCGTCTCCCACAATATGTATGTAAATAAACCGCTAAATGTCCCGAGGAGAGAGCCATGGAACGGCCCACCTTTTTTTAATATGCAGGCTTCATCTGGTTGCAAATGGAGGACGCTGGGTTCTACGTCTGTGAGTACCCATGTATGTGGGCTCTCTTGGTAACCCTCAGGGAATGGATACAAATTTGTTAAGATTTAAAAAATGAAAAAGGAGCTTTTTGGTAAATTTTAGAAAAATCCGAAAGATTTTTGTGTATATTTTTTGTTCAGGATCGGATACTCGGATTAAGAATGCTGTGTTTTTGGAAAACATCAACCCGAAAGATTTTTGTGTATATTTTTTGTTCAGGATCGGATACTCGGATTAAGAATGCTGTGTTTTTGGAAAACATCAACATGTTTCAAACCAACTTAATTTGCATTAAAAATAGAAATATATATCTACCTATATATATATATATATATATATATATATATATATATATATATATATATATATATATATATATATATATATATATATATATATATATATATATATATATATATTAGTATTACAGGAATGCGAAAGAAATTTATTTGATGTGAAAAGCAATGCAGAATAAAAAAAAGAAATTCCGCTGGCGTGAGATTTTATATATATATATATATATATATATATATATATATATATATATATATATATATATATATATATATATATATATATATATATATATATATATATATATATATATATATATATATATATATATATATATATATATATATATATTCCATTCCAGTTATGCAGAAAATCCCTTTAACAACTGAAGTAAGCAGCCACATATTTCCTCCACCAAACTCTCGTCTCTTACTAAACAAAAGTGCTAACGGATACCCACTCTCCTTCCTGCTACTCAGTGTCAGCCATGAAATCTTAAAACCAGAGCATTTGTCCCTCCTCCCACGTCTCGATTCTATATAAGATATCACATTAGCTACGCCCTCTGGTTTCCAATTGCTTTATTTTCCAGACGCAATACCTTCACCTTTTCTCAGGTAGCTTTTCAATAAGCTTTTCTTCTACGAGATTTATACAAACTCACACATACACACACACACACACTCGCACACAAATACACACACACACACACACGCCCGCAAACACATCCACCAACTGGTGTCACCTCCAGCTTGAAACGAAAAAACTAACCTTGCCAATTTGTGTGTAACATTGAACAAAACAAAAAGACTATTTGAACACTGATTCTCATGCACTAGCGTTAGAATTACTCTTGAAAAAGTAAGTAAAAAATGAGCCGATGTTTCCTTGGCGCAATCGAGTTTTCTGTATATTGTATAATCAAGGCCGCCGAAAATAAATCTATCTTTTGGTGGTCTCGGTATAATGCTGTATGAGCCGCGGTGCATGAAACTTTAACCACGGCCCGGACGCACGATTATGGTTAACTTTAACCTTAAACACAATAAAAACTACTGAGGCTAGAAGGCTGCAATTTGGTATGTTTGATGTTTGGAGAGTGGACGATCAACATACCAATTTGCAGCCCTCTAGCCTCAGTAGTTTTTAAGATCTGAGGGCGGACAGAAAAAAAGTGCGGACGGACAGGCAATAGTTTTGTTTTCGGAAAATTAAAAAGGAAAAAAATCAACAAAAACTTGAAATACATAAGTGAAGAAAATTGTCTCGCTCAGTAAAAACAATTTAGAAAATTCCAAAATTCATTTGGACTTAGAGAAGCTAATGGAATGAAAGTTTTCACAAACAGAGAAAGAAATGTATAAACGTCAGGAACTGTCAATTGACAGAAGAATATTAATTAAAGGAAACAAAAGGGATTATGACGCCATTGGGTCGAATGATTGATAAGAGGGAACATGTCAAAATTGGCTGGGAAAGAAGAGGAACAAAGTGGCTGAACAAAGAGCAAGAGGAGTATGGCGTATGTTGTAATATTAAGCTGCTTAATCGAGCAGTTTGTTCACTTTATAAAGCACTGAGGTACAAAGAATAGTAGGTGATATGAAATTTTTCTAAATAATCATTATTCAGTGGAGTTAAGTAACACACACACACACACACACACACACACACACACACACATATATATATATATATATATATATATATATATATATATATGTATGTATGTATGTATGTATGTATGTATGTATGTATGTATGTATGTATGTATGTATGTATGTGTGTATGTATGTATGTATGTATGTATGTATGTATGTATGTATGTATGTGTATGTATGTATGTATGTATGTATGTATGTATACTGTGAATTTTAGAGATTGCGTAATACGGTGATGAGTCACATTGAAATCTGCTTCAATAATTCCAAGTAAAATGAATGTTTGTTAAAAAAAAACCACCTTGGACTCTGAACATGTGGTTATTAACAGTCTAATTAATCACCTTTTCAAGTGTTCATTAACGTTATTGATGACTCACAGATAAATCATCAAAACGTCGCAACAAAGTGTCGTCATGATTATAAAGAACAAATTTAAATTCTCATATTATGAAATCCTTTGAAACAAAAGTGACACCTAACGTTGTCCCCCACCAGAAAACAAAGGCTGGTGACACAACGTACCTTATACCAACCCCTTTTGGTAATTACAAAAAATGATTTGCTTTCATACGCTAATGCAAGGGCCTCTATTAAAACATATTTACGAGTCAATTATCCAAAAGGTCGAGAACTTAACTACTTAGCATCACGCTAAATGATTGCGAACGTAACTCGCGATAATCTCGAGTTATTTCGTGTCTCCGAGGCTGAATAGCCACAATTACCAAAGTATAGCTTCCGGAACTTTTCTAATTATCATTTATAATCAGGCCGCAAGGAATATGGGCCTTCTGTTCCCAGCAGACATGATTAGGCAAAGCAAAGTAAGAATTATACCAAGAATAAGAAGGAATGGTTCGCTTCTGGTTGAGAATAGAGGAGAGGAAACGCTCAGAAAGGTTAATATATGCATGAATCTCTTATTTAATTGCTGGCGGAATGGTTATGCTTAAGAATTATGAATTTGGGGGACATCAAAACCATTACATCATGAACCATAAGAAAGGTTTGTCTCTGGTCGAGAATAGAAGCAAGGAAAGATTAAGAAAGGTCATCATGTACATGAATCTCTTACTTAATTGCTGGTCGAAAGCCTATGATTAAGAATTGTGATTTTAGGGAATAAGAACAAAGAATAAATAACATCGAGCATAGTTACAGTAATTTTTGTCTCTCAAAAACATTAATTCTTCAACCATATAATCCATTTAAACTGAAAGCTATTTTAACTTTATACAAAATAAAATAAAAAAAGGTGAAATTCAAGACAGATGGCCTTCATAAATTTCTCCAACTTATTATATATTATATATCTGCTGGATCAGGGAACAACAACTGACACCAAACCTAATGATCTAAGAAAAAATAAATATATCACTATGGTAGAGATGGTGGAATAAGTTCACCTATCTTTAATATGTAAGTATGACAAATCACTTCAATAGGAATAAAACAAAATCAAATACCAGCAAGGCGAGATTCCACGCATTCAGGAATGACAAATAAAACTCACTAGTGAAAGGATTCAGAACGGACAATTGCACTGTGATACGTTTTCAAATCAGAGTCTGGTAATCGTAACTACAAAAAAGGTTAATAAACCAGGGAGAAGTGACAAAATTTCATAGTAAAAAAAAAATTAAATAAAAACAATTAAGACTGAGAGAATGATATATCGTATTTGTATTAGAAAATGCAACCAAAGATGAAGAATAAATAGCCCGGCCTTCCGGGAACGAATCTTGGTTGCCACCGGGAAAGAAACCTTAGAAAATAATGGGAAGAAAAATAACGGGAAGAAAAATAATGGAAAGAAAATATCAGAAACCTGATGAAAGTAAGGTACATTGCGGTCTTAGAGGAAAAACGTTTCTCCATTCACCAGAAATTAAAAAATATTAGAGAGAGAGAGAGAGAGAGAGAGAGAGAGAGAGAGAGAGAGAGAGAGAGAGAGAGAGAGAGAGAGAATTTTTACAAAATCTCCCATATCCCTACAGTGTAGAGTCATTGTCTATGTGACATTTTGAAAGACTTCTATCTCACACAAGGCAGCCGACATTGAAACCCTCTCAGCTCCCAGTGTCTTCTATTAAAAATTCGTGTATTTTATAAACCGTCCTTCACGTCCATAACTATGGGTAAAATGCTACTGACAACAGCCAACAGCAGTAGCCTAGGACGTTCTGAAAAAAAATTCAGTGTACTAATGGATTATTGCAGGCTCTATGCAGCCAAGACATTTTGTTCACATTTGTCTATTTATTCATTTATTTGTCTATTTATTTACTTATTTATTTATTTATATATTTATTCATTTATCTATCTAGCTCTGGTGAAGGGCCCCCAGACGACAAGGGATGTTCATATTTAGGTAAAGATAAATGTATTGGAAGCGTATTAGTTCTTCATTGTCTGCACGAGAGGTAGTGAAACACGGCGTGCTAAATCCGTAGGGTTCATCCGCTGATTACCGGCACATGATGTTGACCAGCGTCATACCATGTCTTGCATAGAGAAACAAGACTGCTGTAAATACGCTGCTAATGCACTTCTCTTTACCAGAATATGAATATTTGCCAATAATAATAATAATAATAATAATAATAATAATAATAATAATAATAATAATAATAATAATAATAATAATAATAATTAACCAGGGCTTCATTTTCCGTCAACTAAAGATAAAAATATTCTCGCTGTTAATGCCCTTTTATTTAACATAGAATATGTCGAAATATCGCCGCAATAATAATAATAATAATAATAATAATAATAATAATAATAATAATAATAATAATAATAATAATAATAATAATAATAATAATCACAGGATATTTATCCGGTAACTGAAGATATAGATATCACCACTGTGATACTCGTATGTTGAAATATATATGCGCCAATAATAATAATAATAATAATAATAATAATAATAATAATAATAATAATAATAATAATAATAATAATAATAATAATAACTATGGCGTCTTTTATCCATTTACTGAAAATAAAAATATTTGCTCTATTTATAAACCCTTGTTCAATCTATAACCAGTCTTCCCTTTTTGTACAGCACTACTCAAGATTTCCATCGAAAACTAATAAACCGGTTATCACCAAAAAGTGAAAAAAAAGATCGTCTCGCGCAGAAACTGATTAAATTAATGGACAAACACAAACCCTTATCTGATACTTTCATCGTGGAAACGACCCCTGAGATGAACACTGTGCTCTTTTCTTAATTAAAAAAAATATATACATAAAAAGAAAATTGGTGAAAGTGGGTCAGTGTTACATAGATCACTGTCTCTCCTCCCCTTTTTATGATTACATAGATGGCGCTGGTGCGTGGAATAACGAGAATGCTTTGCCAAAATGCGTCTGTATTTTGTGGTGCTGAAATCTGGCACTGATATCATTTGTTTTTCTCCTTTTCATTTCATTGGTTTCAGTGGAAAGGTTATCCCCTGATACCGAGAGATTGCAAGGTTAAAATAATCGTTACGATGCATATTATATATATAGCACATAAGTGCAGATTGGGGTCAGATTTTAAAACTAACGAGCATGAATTTATATATCAATTACAGACACAAATGTACACACACATATATCTACACGCACATACATACATACATACATACATACACACACACACACACACACACACACATATATATATATATATATATATATATATATATATATATATATATATATATATATATATATATATATATATATATATATATATATATATATATATATATATATATATATATATATATATATATATATATATATATATATATATATATATATATATATATATATATATATATATATATATATATATATATATATATACATATATATATATATATATATATATATATATATACATATATATATATATATATATATATATATATATATATATATATATATATATATATATATATGTAAAGGCTCGCGAA
>NC_089780.1:21242665-21275165 GCF_040412425.1 Macrobrachium rosenbergii
GAGAGAGAGAGAATGCTCTGTCTCACAACAAACTTTCACCCTCTCTCCTTCTTCCCATCTATTAAAAAACCCGAGAGCAAAACTTCCACATTCCTTTTTTTATTCTCCTATTGCTTTTTTCTTTTTTTGTAAAGACAAGATCGAAAACGTTACCTTTAGCATATATCAAGGGGATCTTTCCCCCTTTACGCGTTCAATTTCGACCAAGATTGCCTCAGGTGATTGTCCGTTCAATCAGGGTCGACATTCAAAATACGTAAAAAGGATACGAAACTTTTCGTTTTTATTCCATCTCGACGCAACGAAGACTATTGGGGTGGGGAGAGGGAGGGGTGGAGGGGCTGGTTAGAGCGAGGGGAGGGGGAGCTTGAGATTCGGGGGGAGGATCTGTTTAGACGTAGGACAGGTCACTTAAATGGAGCATTTGATTTCATTTATATAGTTACATATTCTTAATGCATAAAGTTTCAAGGGGCAATTTCTTTCTAAGATTAGGAAGTCACCAAAATATTGAGTCTCCAAAGAAAAATAGACATTTTTATAATTATTTAAAATATATATATATATATATATATATATATATATATATATATATATATATATATATGTATGTATGTATGTATGTATGTATGTATGTATGTATGTATCTCCCACTCAAATTTATCAGCATTCTGGCAAGCTTGTGTAGACAGATCAGTACCACCGAGCGAGCCTACACATTCATAATTCAAAATTCGAAAAATAAATAAAACAAAAAAGAACTGGTCAACATACATTCCACATTTACGAAACCAATGCTTAACATTTTATTTTTGATATACATCTGAAAAACAAGTTCTCGAAGAGGACTGAATATGAAACTGCGTTTTCCCTAAGTCTAACTGAAGGGTGGCTAATCTACTTAACATTACACTGATGTTCCAAGATACATTTTAGATGTAGGCCCTAGAAGCATAACATGAAATAACTGTATGTCATACATCAATACCATCTATAATTTGTACTAATTATTTTATATAATATGCATAAAACTGACCCATGTCTCGATGCTTAACCTGAGAAAACCAGACACATGACACACGTAATCAACCTGAGAGAGAGAGAGAGAGAGAGAGAGAGAGAGAGAGAGAGAGAGAGAGAGAGAGAGAGAGAGAGAGAGAGAGAGAGAGAAGGGGGTCATGCCGTCACATTTCTCCAAGGAAAACAAACTGTTTCATAATGATGGCAAAAAGGGAGAAAAAACAGGTAAAAAATTAGAATTTCCAATATTTTGAGCAAGTTTGTAAACAACACGGTACGCACCTGAACAGTATACGTTCTGCTCCACTCATTTGTTTTTATTTTCCCGGTCAGATAAAACAAAGCATTCCATTACGATTCACCTGATAACGATCAGGTCGTTTTTAAGCGATGTGTTTACTCTTCATTTCATCCAATCATTGAACTAACAGAATTCGATGGAAAAAGTCAGTGAAACAAAATGCATTTTTTGGGAGGGAGATCTGTAACTGTGTTGAATCTTTTACTTTTAATCTTTTGTAACAGCATCTTCGATCCTAGGGATTTTTTCAGAGTTTTTTTAAAGGTTCGTTGTTTCGTTTCCCATTTGTTATTCGTTTATTCTAATCCCCTATTTTAAGAGAGACTTTTCTCTGTACAAGTTCATGTACAAACCCTATTTACTTATTTTCTTTATTGGCTGAGTGACATCAACGTCTGGTTCATTTATAAATATCCTTGAAATCCTGAATCCACAAACTGGAGTCAAGTAATGGATAAACTTGATAAGAATATATGATGTACTTGATAAAAATATATAACGAACTTATCCAAATGTATGATAAACTAAGTGAAGATATATAATGAACTTGATAAAAATATAACTTGGTGAAAATATATACTGAACTTGATAAAAGTATATGTAATGAACTCGATAAAATATATAATGAACTTGATAAAAAATATATATTGAACATGATGAAAATATATACTGAATTTGATAAAAGTAAATATAATGAACTTGATAAAAATATATAATGAACTTGATGAAAAATATATAGTGAATTTGATTTAGTATATATAATGAACATGATAAAAAGTATAATGAACTTGATGAAAGCATATAGTGAACTAGATCAAAATATATAGTGAACTTGATAAAAAAAATATATAATGAACTTGATAAAAAATATATAATGAACTTGATAAAAAATATATAAACTTTACAAAAACGTTTGATGAGCTTGATAAAAAAATATATAATGAACTTGATAAAAAATGCATAATGTACTTGATAAAAATATATAACGAACTTGTATAAAAACATATTCCATTTATACTCGTTTTTTTCAGGATTGCTGTCACAGCCTGCATTTTGAAATTCTAAAAAAGAAAAAAAAATCCTCTTTGAAGTCAACTTCCCAAAAGAAGCTTCCGAAAACTTCATCTGTGACGAAGTGGCGGGATTCTTGGCGACTGGTCCTCAGGAATCCTCTTATGTGGAGCCGAAAAGGCCTCGAAGTTATAAGGCCACTTATGAAGTGCAGTTATTTCCCAAGTCGACTCCTCCAGGTTTTCTAAAAGTCTGGTTTGGATGCTAACGTTTGCACAAGAGCTGAGGTAACTGAATTAATATACCAAAGGTGATTTCTTTTTTGTAATACAGAATCATTAAATTTGAGGAATATAAGATTACACAATATGATGAATAATATGATAAATATGAATAAGTACGATAAATATGTCAAATATGAATAAAAACGATAATAATATGATAATATGATAAACAATAAGCTAAATAATCATATCAGACAACTTTCATAGTGCAGAGAAAATGATTCGCCTTTTTAAAGCAATACTTTTGTTGGTAACTTTATAATTAATTATTATCCTATTATCCTATCACAGATGAAAGGGGAAGAGAGAAAGCTCTCTCTCTCTCTCTCTCTCTCTCTCTCTCTCTCTCTCTCTCTCTCTCTCTCTCTCTCTCTCTCTCTCTCTCTCTTGGGATAGGATGATATAATGATATATGGTAATTGTGATAGTACAAAGATAATTTCATTTCAACTTAAAGGTAATGCTTTTGTTGGTAAGCCAGTAACACGTTATTATCCTCCCATTGCAAATGAGTTGGCAATTGAGAAATCTCTCTCTCTCTCTCTCTCTCTCTCTCTCTCTCTCTCTCTCTCTGGCAGGAGAGACAAGTTTTGCCTTTTAAAAAGTTCGCCGACTAAAAGCTCAAAGCCATTAATAAGAATGATATATTACTGACTAAATTCTTTCCTCATTTATCATACGTTATAAATGCCATTTCCGGCGGAACTATGAATTTTTTACTCCACCTTTTTAAAACAATAAGATAAACTTTGAAAATACACGATTAAAGACTTATTGTAATAATGATAACCCATTTACAATTTAATACCTTACAGTTTTCTTTCCCTTATACAAATGAGGTTCGAGCATTACAAGATTTTAATGATAGCTCTAACGCCTTATTGTGGTTGTGAAATTCCATTTACAATTTATAACTAACAGCATTATTTCCTTAAGGTAGGTAGATTCGACTATCGCAAAATTTAATGACAGGTATGATTGTGAGACACGAGCGATATCCCAATGCTAATAACACCCAGGTCAGTATGGAGAAGAATGCGATATCCCCACAATTTATTACGCAAAATTAAACAACGCAGAGGCAATTTACAAACGAATTATAACCACAAACAATAATTTTCAAACAACCAATAATGCCAATAACCTAAACCGCTTATTCCTGATAATAAAAACAAAAATGAAATATTGTGAAATAAACTTATATGGAATTACTATAACAATCTTACAAAAAGGTTGATATCTAGCTTGTAAATCTAGAAGAGTTCGTTAGCGCCAACAGATCCGGGAAGCACAATTCTTTGAAGTAAACTAAATATAAACAAAACTAGGTCGGCAGACAGTTCACTACGGTTGCAGGTATAGTGCTGCCATCTGATGCGAAAATATAGAGGTACTTTTCTAGAAATGATTAATATATGTATGTGTATAAGTATGAATGTGTGTGTGTGTATATATATATATATATATATATATATATATATATATATATATATATATATATATATATATATATATATATATGTGTGTGTGTGTGTGTGTGTGTGTGTGTGTGTGTGTGTGTGTATAATTGTGCAAGTGTGTTTATGTTTCAAAATTATAATTTAGTCTGCCATATTTCTTTGGGTGTTAAAAGAGAAAGATTATATCATAAAAACACGAGAGAGAGAGAGAGAGAGAGAGAGAGAGAGAGAGAGAGAGAGAGAGAGAGAGAGAGAGAGAGAGAGAGAGAGAGGCAAAATACAAAGTATAGAGTTGCATAAAGAAAGTAAAAATGAGGCGAATAATAAAAAAAAAAAATCTAGCGAGGTCACATGCAAATTGATAAGTTTACCAGGAATACGCAATGTTCGCTTTAGTATGAGAATCAAAGGAGTTTTTTACACTCGCAGATCTCGATCGAATTTCAAAAAAATATTTTTGATGAAAAGCAGTAAAACGAGTCGAGAAAAATGATCTATTTCTGATAGGAAAAAAACTCTTTTAATCTTTTCACAGGAATAAGGTATTTGCCGCAAACCCGGTCTCTCTCTCTCTCTCTCTCTCTCTCTCTCTCTCTCTCTCTCTCTCTCTCTCTCTCATTCCATTTAAAAAAAATTACACCAGTAATAGTTTCACAAACTCGGTACAATATTATGCAGCTAAATTTAAAATGAATTTAGATTTACGTAGAAAAACCATCTTTCATCTTAAAAAACGAAAGGTCCAAAACATCGTATCTCATTTATTAATTTAGCAGATTTTGCTCACATACTGATTTTCAGTGATAACCTTCTGGTAAAGACTGCCGTGCATATTTTTTGTCCGGTATATTTGTATAATATATTGTATACTATTCTAATGACGTGGTATTATGTGTAATCATCACGGGAATCAGATTATTATTTTGGTAAAATATTCCAACATAAAAGTGAATTTTTTTTGTGTTACCAACAATAGAACAGAATATATATACAATTAAATGCGAGCAGTTAAGGTCTGTGTTTTTCACTGTAAGTAATGATAGCAAGGTCAAAATTATAAAAGGATTACATATTATTATGCACCAGATTCGTTCTGAGGGACGGGGTCCAAAAAAAAAAAAAATATGAAAGAATTATAAGATTATTTTACGTATTATTTACCCTTCCTGATACCATTCAAATATTTACAGATTCTCTACACAGAACAGAAGAAGAAGGGTCTGATTTAAGAATATCACAGAAATTCCAAAATGTCTCAGGAATTTTATGAAATAATAATGATCGAGGTACAGATTTCTTTGAAGATACATTTTCATAAAAAGTTAGTGAATCTCATCACCAGTCCTTACAACGAAAACTTTCGGAAATTGATAAAATCAGTTTTGCCTTCCAAAATCAGCCCCGAAGAGCGGCTTTGCACACGATGTAGAGAAAAGCTGAAAAGTTTTGTGAAAAGACCATTCACAAAGTAGTCAATTTTCGAATATCTTTGGAAAATTTTCTTGGGGACGATTTATATTTAGGCACGTAATGCAACGTATGTATGAAACGAACGTATAAGCAGATTCTATTTGAACAGTTATAAAGAAATAATATAATAACTAGGGCAAAAAGAGACTGACAAGACTGTTTACCAAATTAGTCAATTTTCGAAAATGTTTTTTGAAAATATTCTTAAGAAAAATTTATAGTCAGGTATGACAGTGTATGTATGAGACAAACGTATGAACAGGTTTTATTTGAATAGTAATAAAGAAATAGAATAATACCACCGAGGGCAAAAGCTCACTGTCAAAATACCCAGAACTGTAAAATGTCTGCAAAATTTCGACGTTTTTTCTGAGGATCAAAGGGAATCTTTTCTCTTAGATCTGTACCGACCACCAGGCCCAACAGAGATCAGGAAAAAAATCCTGTTGGGGGGAAAAAGAATACGCAGCTGAGGACATGAAGATGAATGAAGGTATGGACAAAAGGGGTATGGAAACCCTCTATCTATCTATCTATCTATCTATCTATCTATCTATCTATCTATCTATCTATCTATCTACCATCTCCCTGTGTTCGTATGCTCAATAGAACAACAAGTAAAAAATGAGCCGAAGTTTCTTCGGCGCAATCAAGTTTTCTGTACAGTGTGTAATGCTGTATGAGCCGCGGCCCATAAAACCTTCAGCCACGGCCCGGTTGTGGCCTGTCCTATAGCGTTGCCAGATGCACGATCATGGCTAACTTTAACCTTAAGTAAAATAAAAACTACTGAGGTTAGAGGGCTGCAATTTGGTATGCTTGATGGATGCGGGGTGGATGATCAACATACCAATTTGCAGCCCTCTAGCCTCAGTAGCTTTAAAGATATGATGGCGGACAGAAAAAAGTGCTGACGGACAGGCAAAGCTATCTCAATAGTTTTCTTTTACAGAAAACTAAAAAGGCACTTTTAATACCACTTGGACGTTTCGTTAATTAAGCAAAATCTACAAAAAATTGTTGAGAAATATTATCGACATAATTCCTACCGTGATACCGATTTCCTGTGCTTGAATTCGGCAAGGAATATATACAGCAAAGTCGGCATCGACTTATTCTCTCTTAATAATCGAGTAGTTTGAGTCGACTGTTTATCTGTGCATGTAAATTCAAGCCTCAGGTTCGAAATAATAATCGAGGTACAGATTTATCTGAAGATACATTTTCACGAAAAGTTAGCGAATCTCATCACCAGGCCTTACAACGAGAACTTTCGGAAATTGATCAAATCAGTTTTGCCTTCCAAAATCAGCACCGAAGAGGGGCTTTGCACACGATGTAAAGAAAAGCTGAAAAGTTTTGTGAAAAGACCATTCACAAAGTAGTCAATTTTCGAATATCTTTGGAAAATTTTCTTGGGGACGATTTATATTTAGGCACGTAATGCAACGTATGTATGAAACCAACGTATAAGCAGATTCTATTTGAACAGTTATATAAAGAAATACTGTCATAACTAGGGCAAAAACAGACTGACAAGACTGTTTACCAAATTAGTCAATTTTCGAATATGTTTTGAAAATATTCTTAAGAAAAAATTTATAGTCAGGTATGACAGTGTATGTATGAAACAAACGTATGAACAGATTTTATTTGAATAGTAATAAAGAAATAGAATAATACCACCAAGGGCAAAAGCTCACTGTCAAAATACCCAGAACTGTAAAATGTCTGCAAAATTTCGACGTTTTTTCTGAGGATCAAAGGGAATCTTTTCTCTTAGATCTGTACTGACCACCAGGCCCAACAGAGATCAGAAAAAAATCCTGTTGGGGAAAAAGAATACGCAGCTGAGGACATGAAGATGAATGGAGTTATGGACAAAAGGGGTATGGAAACCCTCTGTCTATATCTATCTATCTATCTATCTATCTATCTATCTATCTATCTATCTATCTATCTATCTATCATCTCTCTGTGTTCTTATGCTCAATAGAACAACAAGCAAAAAATGAGCCGAAGTTTCTTCGGCGCAATGAAGTTTTCTGTACAGCGTATAATTTTGTATGAGCCGCGGCCCATGAAACTTTCACCCACGGCCCGGTGGTGGCCCGTCCTATAGCGTTGCCAGACGCATGATCATGGCTAACTTTAACCTTAAGTAAAATAAAAACTACTGAGGTTAGAGGGCTGCAATTTGGTATGCTTGATGGATGCGGGGTGGATGATCAACATACCAATTTGCAGCCCTCTAGCTTCAGTAGCTTTAAAGATATGATGGCGGACAGAAAAAAGTGCTGACGGACAGGCAAAGCTATCTCAATAGTTTTCTTTTACAGAAAACTAAAAAGGCACTTTTAATACCACTTAGACGTTTCGTTAATTAAGCAAAATCTACAACAAATTGTTGGGAAATATTATCGACATAATTCCTACCGTGATGCCGATTCCCTGTGCTTGAATTCGGCAGCAATATATACAGCAAAGTCGGCATCGACTTATTCTCTCTTAATAATCGAGTAGCTTGAGTCGACTGTTTATCTGTGTATGTAACTTCAAGCCTCAGGTTCGAAATAATAATCGAGGTACAGATTTCTTTGAAGATACATTTTCATAAAAAGTTAGCGAATCTCATCACCAGGCCTTACAACGAAAACTTTCGGAAATTGATGAAATCAGTTTTGCCTTCCAAAATCAGCCACGAAGAGCGGCTTTGCACACGATGTAAAGAAAAGCTGAAAAGTTTTGTGAAAAGACCATTCACAAAGTAGTCAATTTTCGAATATCTTTGGAAGATTTTCTTGGGGACGATTTATATTTAGGCACGTAATGCAACGTATGTATGAAACCAACGTATAAGCAGATTCTATTTGAACAGTTATATAAAGAAATACTGTCATAACTAGGGCAAAAACAGACTGACAAGACTGTTTACCAAATTAGTCAATTTTCGAATATGTTTTGAAAATATTCTTAAGAAAAATTTATAGTCAGGTATGACAGTGTATGTATGAAACAAACGTATGAACAGATTTTATTTGAATAGTAATAAAGAAATAGAATAATACCACCAAGGGCAAAAGCTCACTGTCAAAATACCCAGAACTGTAAAATGTCTGCAAAATTTCGACGTTTTTTCTGAGGATCAAAGGGAATCTTTTCTCTTAGATCTGTACCGACCACCAGGCCCAACAGAGATCAGGAAAAAAATCCTGTTGGGGGAAAAAGAATACGCAGCTGAGGACATGAAGATGAATGGAGTTATGGACAAAAGGGGTATGGAAACCCTCTGTCTATATCTATCTATCTATCTATCTATCTATCTATCTATCTATCTATCTATCTATCTATCTATCTATCTATCATCTCTCTGTGTTCTTATGCTCAATAGAACAACAAGCAAAAAATGAGCCGAAGTTTCTTCGGCGCAATGAAGTTTTCTGTACAGCGTATAATTTTGTATGAGCCGCGGCCCATGAAACTTTCACCCACGGCCCGGTGGTGGCCTGTCCTATAGCGTTGCCAGACGCATGATCATGGCTAACTTTAACCTTAAGTAAAATAAAAACTATTGAGGCTAGAGGGCTGCAATTTGGTATGTTTGATGATTGGGGGGTGGATGATCAACATACCAATTTGCAGCCCTCTAGCCTCAGTAGCTTTAAAGATATGATGGCGGACAGAAAAAAGTGCTGACAGACAGGCAAAGCTATCTCAACAGTTTTCTTTTACAGAAAACTAAAAATGCACTTTTAATACCACTTAGACGTTTTGTTAATTAAGCGAAATCTACAAAAAATTGTTGGGAAATATTATCGACATAATTCCTACCGTGATACCGATTGCCTGTGCTTGAATTCGGGAGGAATATATACAGTAAAGTCGGCATCGACTTATTCTCTCTTAATAATCGAGTAGCTTGAGTCGACTGTTTATCTGTGCATGTAACTTCAAGCCTCAGGTTCGAAATAATAATCGAGGTACAGATTTCTTTGAAGATACATTTTCATAAAAAGTTAGCGAATCTCATCACCAGGCCTTACAACGAGAACTTTCGGAAATTGATAAAATCAGTTTTGCTTTCCAAAATCAGCCGCGAAGAGCGGCTTTGCACACGATGTAAAGAAGAGCTGAAAAGTTTTGTGAAAAGACCATTCACAAAGTAGTCAATTTTCGAATATCTTTCGAAAATTTTCTTGGGGACGGTTTATATTTAGGCACGTAATGCAACGTATGTATGAAACGAACGTATAAGCAGATTCTATTTGAACAGTTATAAAGAAATAATATAATAACCATGGCAAAAAAAGACTGACAAGACTGTTTACCAAATTAGTCAATTTTCGAATATGTTTTGAAAATATTCATAAGTAAAAATTTATAGTCAGGTATGACAGTGTATGTATAAGATAAACGCATGAACAGATTTTATTTGAATAGATATAAAGAAATAGAATAATACCCCCAAGGGCAAAAGCTCACTGTCAAAATACCCAGAACTGTAAAATGTCTGCAAAATTTCGACGTTTTTTCTGAGGATCAAAGGGAATCTTTTCTCTTAGATCTGTACCGACCACCAGGCCCAACAGAGATCAGGAAAAAAATCCTGTTGGGGGAAAAAGAATACGCAGCTGAGGACATGAAGATGAATGGAGGTATGGACAAAAGGGGTATGGAAACCCTCTGTCTATATCTATCTATCTATCTATCTATCTATCTATCTATCTATCTATCTATCCATCTATCTATCATCTCTCTGTGTTCTTATGTTCAATAGAACAACAAATAAAAAATGAGCCGAAGTTTCTTCGGCGCAATCGAGTTTTCTGTACAGCGTGTAATGCTGTATGAGTCACGGCCAATGAAACATTCAGCCACGGCCCGGTGGTGGCCTGCCCTATAGCGATGCCAGACGCACGATTATGGCTAAGTTTAACCTTAAGTAAAATAAAAACTACTGAGGCTAGAGGGCTGCAATTTGGTATGTTTGATGATTGGAGGGTGGATGATCAACATACCAGTTTGCAGCCCTCTAGCCTCAGTAGTTTTTAAGGTCTCATGGCGGAGAGAAAAAAGTGCGGAGAGAAAAAAGTGCGGACGGACAGACAAAGTTATCTCAATAGTTTTCTTTTACAGAAATTAAAATGGCACTTTTAATACCTCTTAGACGTTTCGTTAATTAAGCAAAATCTTCCAACAATTGTTAGGAAATACTATCGACAGAATTTCTACTGTGATACCAATTTCAAGTACTGTACTTGAATTCGGCAGGAATATATACAGCAGAGTCGGTATCGACTTATATCTCTTAATAATCGAGTAGCTTGAGTCGACTGTTTATCTTTGCATGTAACTCCAAGTCTCAGGTTCGAATCCTGGTCGAGGCAGATGTACTTATGATTTATTATTCCCTTTGGTTGTAAGTTATTCTTAAGGTATAGTGAATTCGATATTAAACTGTATTTTTAGTTTATACACACACATATACATACATACACACATACATATACAGTATATATATGTATATATATATATATATATATATATATATATATATATATATATATATATATATATATATATATATATATATATATATACATACTATATACTTTTGCTTGATAAAAATTTCGAGGAACAAGAGAAGTGGAAAAATTACATATTAATTTAATATTTTCAATATTATCTGATTCACATCACACGGAGAACTTGACAGAATTTCTTATATTCCATTCCAGCATTTAGATTAACAGAATCATATTACAAACACACTTTTGAACAATCGAAACACACGTTACCTGCAAAAAGCATCAGAAGTTAAGGCCTAAATTTCAAGCCGAATCTTAAATTTCGCAGCAGTTCCAACCATTTGTTACACTTTTCCCTCAGAAATTACACCCCGAAGGCTGATATTCTATTCAGATAAAAATATTTCACGCTTATTGCTCCCAGGGCGGTTCCAGACTCTGAAACAGCCAAAGACCAAGTTTTCTTTCAGCAGAATTGGAAGATTCAGGCATGTTTTCATGAATCTTCGTATGTGTAGGTATACTCAGGTGTATTTTCACGAATCTTCGTATGTATAGGTAGACGTCAGGCGTATTTTCATGAATCTTCGTACACATAGGTATACGTCGGGTGTATTTTCATGAATCTTCGTATGATAAGTATACGTCAGGTGTATTTTCATGAATCTTCGTACGTCGAGTGCATTTCAATGAATCTTCGTACATATAGGTATGCGTCGGGTGTATTTTCATGAATCTTCGTATGTACAGGTATACGTTAGGTGTATTTTCGTGACTCTTAGTATGTATAGGTATACGTCGGGTGTATTTTCATGAATCTTAATATGTATAGGTATACGTAATATACGTATGAATATATGTTAATGATATGGACACACAATGATTTTATATATAAGCTGCATTACCTTGCTTTATTGCAAAATGCGAAGTTACGTTTGATCGCAATTCTCGTAGCAAAATAACAGTTGAAGAATAAATAAAAAAATAATTTAAGGGTAATGTTGTGGATAGAACTGTATACCCGATAACAAAATAAAAGTTTAAGAATAAAATTGTGAATAAAACTGTATACTTACTGAGTCTCAAAAATTATTTTAATAGTTTGAAAGTTGATACCATTCCAAGTACGTCTAGTGTCAAAAAAAAAAACGAGCCTCGTCAAATTATTTAGAATTATGAAATAAAAATCAGGTGTGCTAGGGGAATTTTTCTTGCAGAATCCGTCAGTGTACTTTAATTTTTGTTCAGTGTGTCAAGTATTATTCTTAACAAGCTATAAAAAAATATAAATGTTGGTAATAATTCAAGAGATAAAACATTACCATAAACTTAAATTTGTTTGAATAAAAACATAAATTTACTAAAAGATAAGAAGAATGACAAGGACACAGGTAAGTTGATGAGATCCCCAGGATTGAATCATGTTTGCCTTAGTTCAGGGGAACGACCTGTCCCATCTACCAGAGATTAGGGAAAAATCCCTGTTGTTGAGGAGAAAAGCTGATGGCTTGAGAATGAAGAGGGCGATTTTTGGTACGACGGTGATAACAGAAGACTCTCTCTCTCTCTCTCTCTCTCTCTCTCTCTCTCTCTCTCTCTCTCTCTCTCTGTGTGTGTGTGTGTTTCGCAGGATAAGCAATGATTACTGATTTGCAATAAATTCACTGAACAAAACCTGCAAGTAATGGGAAAAATACTCTCTCTCTCTCTCTCTCTCTCTCTCTCTCTCTCTGCTTCACAGGATAAGCAATAATTACTGATATGCAATAACTGAAAGTTATATTTAAGAGTAATGGGAAAACTCTCTCTCTCTCTCTCTCTCTCTCTCTCTCTCTCTCTCTCTCTCTCTCTCTCTCTCTCTCTGTTTCGCAGGATAAGCAATAATTACTCATTTGCAATAGATTCGCTGAACAGAACCTGAAAGTTATGTTTTAGAGTAATGGGAAAACTATCTCTCTCTCTCTCTCTCTCTCTCTCTCTCTCTCTCTCTCTCTCTCTCTCTCTCTCTCTCTCTCTCTGTTTCGCAGGATAAGCAATATTTACTCATTTGTAATAGATTCGCTGAACAGAACCTAAAAGTTATAATTTAGAGTAATGGGAAAACTATCTCTCTCTCTCTCTCTCTCTCTCTCTCTCTCTCTCTCGCTCTCTCTCTCTCTCTCTCTCTCTCTCTCTCTCTCTCTCTCTCTCTCTGTTTCGCAGGATAAGCAATATTTACTAATGTGCAATAGATTCACTGAACAAAACCTGAAGGTTATATTTTAGAGTAATGGGAAAACTCTCTCTCTCTCTCTCTCTCTCTCTCTCTCTCTCTCTCTCTCTCTCTCTCTCTCTCTCTGTTTTGCAGGATAAGCAATAATTACTGATTTGCAATAAATTCGCTGAACAAAAACCGAAAGTTATGTTTAAGAGTAATGGGAAAACTCTCTCTCTCTCTCTCTCTCTCTCTCTCTCTCCCCCTGTGTTTCGCAGGATAAGCAATAATTACTCATTTGCAATAGATTTGCTGAACAAAAACCGAAAGTTATGTTTAAGAGTAATGGGAAAACTCTCTCTCTCTCTCTCTCTCTCTCTCTCTCTCTCTCTCTCTCTCTCTCTCTCTCTCTCCCCTGTGTTTCGCAGGATAAGCAATAATTACTCATTTGCAATAGATTTGCCGAACAAAACCTGAAAGTTATATTTTAGAGTAATGGGAAAACTATCTCTCTTGCATTCTGGAGTAAAGAGGAACTTTTGCTTCGTACAAAATTCGATACGAAAGAGCTGAATAAACTAATAAGGGTGATATACAACCAACATTACTTCGTTCAGATTCATCCCACACTGTTGGCGTTATTTTGGGGGGAGTTCCCGCATTGTTCTAAAAATCATTTCCTTTCAGGATTTGAAAATAACGAAATTACATTCTTCCTAGAGTTACGCAGAACGAATACGTATTACGTATTATTCAAAAGAAAGATAGAATCCCTTTTTAAGCAAAACTCTAAAATTTCCCCTCAAAATCTAATCACACGTTGCCTTCATCGTAAAATATTATTCCCAAAACGAAGATATTTTACCATTTGTGTTTTTGCTTTCGTTTTGTTCGAGTGTTATTGCTCTCAGGGTGGTGAGCAAATGCTTTATTCTTCTGAAGATGAAGGTAAGTAAACAATCAGAGAGAGAGAGAGAGAGAGAGAGAGAGAGAGAGAGAGAGAGAGAGAGAGAGGTTATGATACATACATAAGTGGTTAAATTATTAAAGAATGTAAACGTTTAACTGACATATAATTGAATAACCATTATATCTTATTTCCAAAGGCATAATTATTAAAAAACTAAAGAAAATGTACAGACAGACACGTTCCTTAAATAAACAACCTACCCATACGTGGTTGTTTCTTCAGGACAGAAGCAAAAACACAGCCCCTTTTCTAGAAAAATAAAAAGAAAACCACTCACTCTGAGAGAGAGAGAGAGAGAGAGAGAGAGAGAGAGAGAGAGAGAGAGAGAGAGAGAGAGAGAGAGAGAGAGAGAGAGAGAGAGAGAGAGAGATTGTTTACTTTGTGGAATAAAAACTAGGATCGTTTCTATAACTAATGGTTCATCGGATAACCGTCTCTTTGATGATATGAATTCCATTTTATCCTTCAGATACTTTTCAAACTTCTGTCACATACCATACCATTCACTGCGTACGTTCATATTTTCTCATTGTTTTTATATCTGATTTGCTTTAATCATCAGCTTCAAAGAGACAGAAGGAATAACATCAGATTAAAGATATTTTGCAGTTATCGAATTAAATTCCTATTTTCATTACGAACGCTCATCCCACGGCTAAATTTTCTTCTTTTCAAAGCCAAATATGTTGAAATTTGACCATATATCGCTCCCTGATCGAAAGATAAGTAAGGCCTATCAAAATCTATAGTACACTTTCAGTCATTTTCATGTCATTGACTTCTGTCTTATGTTAAACTTTCTCCTTGTCCCCAAACTGACAAAATCAAGCTTTTCAAACCTTTCTAACTGGATTTTCAAAATTATGTAGACCCACATCCTTTAATACACCGTTAACATTATCGCTATACTTTGATCTCATCTGACAAGTATACAAGGTAGGAAGCGCTGAAACTTGAGAATGGAATGAAATATAGAATTTTGGCCAAACGCCAAGCGCTGGGACTTACGAGGTCATTCAGCGCTGAAAGGGAAATTGACAGCAGAAAGGTTTAAAAGGTGTAACAGGAGGAAAACCTCACAATTGTTAGGAGAGTGTGGAAAGCAACATGGAAGAGAGAATATGAACGGAGGTACAGTAAAAGAAAATGAAAGGGATTTTGCAGCAGGGACGCTGCAAATAACCTTTAGTAATGCCTACAGTGTACCGAGCCAGGTGTACTGACGGCCCTACCCCCCCTACGGAGGCTGTAACTTAAGAACACACACACACACCCACACCCACACACAAAACATGGAAAATGGATCACACATTCCTCGAAAATTTCTTCTTTACCAGAAAGACGTAAAGGTAGTCTCTTCCTCCGGAAATATTCATAACACATTTCCTATACAACACCAAACACTGAATTTGTAATTCCCAAAAGCTTCAGAAGACAAAGGTATTATGATAATGAAGCTTTGGTGACGAAGAGAAAAATTATTCGGAGGGTATACCTTTTTCTTTTAGTTATTAACCGTCAGTTGTATTTATTTTCATATAACTGAATTATTTTTACGAAATAAACCTTTATTAAAAAAGGAAGGTCAAGGAGAGTTTTTTTTGTGATGGATAATAATAAACTAAGAAACTGAAAATATGCAGGAATTCAGTTCACCTCCTACGACCGGAATCAAGAAGGAGAAAAATATAATGAAATACCAGCAAGTGGGATTATTAAAAAGATTGTTGAAAGTTGAGAATTTTTAATTACTAACAGGAAGAACATACCTCCCATGTTTTTCAACAGAATACTCAACCTTAGTATTTTTGAGAATTCCGAATGCACTGATGTTGCTGCATTAACAGCTGCAAAATAATAATTAAAAAACATAAAAAAGAGCAACAACATTAGACAATATGAAAACGAAGAATTTTCAATTACCTACAGGGAGAGCATACCTTCCATGCACACACACACACACACACACACACACACACACACACACACACACACACACATATATATATATATATATATATATATATATATATATATATATATATATATATATGTATATATATATATATATTTATATATATATATATATATATAACATACATATATATACATATATGTATATGTATGTATATATATACATACATATATATATATATATATATATATATATATATATATATATATATATATATATATATATATATATATATATAGTTAATATAAAATTTAGTCTTGACAGTTCTGAGAATTCTGAATGCACTGGCTTGCTAGAAAAAACAGCCACAAAAAAAAAAAAACATAAAAGTACAGAGCAACAAAACTTCAAGAAAAGCCACTGTATCATAGGTGTTCCCCAAGTTTACACAAAAATAAAATACAACGTGCTTGGAGGATGATGTCCTGCCAAGGATGAATATTGAAACTCATAAAGACGATACAGATTTTTCGACGATGAAATGTCGCACTATAAATCTCGAAAGGTGCCTCGCTTAAATTTCTACCCAAGGCGGGAACGCTGACCCAGGAAAATGCTTCAGTGTTATTAACTTATTTTTCCAGCTCTAAACTGATACTTCCAATTCTGTAGGTTGACGCCCTCGTAAGTACCAGAGTAACCCTAAAAGAAGCTTTGCTGCGGATATTATATTAGGCCGGGTTGATAAGTGTGTATATAAGCATATATATAAAATTCATCTATATTTTGTATATATATACAGTACATATATACATATATATAATTATATATATATAATTATATATATATATATATATATATATATATATATATATATATATATATATATATATATATATATATATATATATATAGAATCTACTGGTCACTTTTTACCAGATACGTATGCAGTTGTAACAGCCACAATGCCCTCTTAATTTCTCGTATGAGAAGTACACACACATGCACACACACATACATGTATAGATAGATAGATAGATAGATAGATAGCTAGATAGATATATATGTATATATATACACACACACACACACATATATATATATATATATATATATATATATATATATATATATATATATATATATATATATATATATATATATATATATATATATATATATATATATATATATATATATATATATATATATATAGAAGTTTGAAAATACCACCGAATAAAACAGACATAAATAGTAAGTTTAAACGTAAGAGAACAGCAAAACAAATTTGAAATTAATGAAAAACTAAGAACACCTTTGTTTTTTCTTTTCAATTATTTCATTTATCTCTTGAATGTGAGTGTAGGTATACACATTGTTATTCCACTCATAAATAGAAATAGGAAATTTAAAATAAAAAAGAGATTCCAATAAGCACTATTCACGTCGGATGAACAAGTCATATCATCAAGAAACAAGTGAAAAATGCGCTGTAGTTTCTTCGGCGCAATCGAGTTTTCAGTACAACGTATAATGCTGTATAACCCTATCAGCTTCGGTACGACCGGCCAGCACTCAGTCGCTAACCAGATACGGTTAAGTAAAGATGCGTCGCACTCCTCCGGAAAGCGCTACCAGACGAACGATCCAAGGCTAACCTTAACCTTAAATAAAATAAAACTACTGAGGATAGAGGGCTGCAGTTTGGGACGTTTGATGATTGGAGGGTAGGTGGTCAACATACCAATCTGCAGCCCTCTAGCCTCAGTGGTTTTTAAGATCTGAGGGCGGAGAGAAAAAGTGAGGACGGACAGACAAAGCCGACACGATAGTTTTCTCTTAAAAAAAATTAAAAGTCATGAAAAAAAGATCCCACAAACACATAAATGTAGTCAGTTTCCTAAACCAAACACCCATAAGGGATACCATACCATACCGTGATATATCTTGGTGTCTGATGCTCTAATTCTTCCTGAAACTTCCGTAATTTCCCTAAGGCCGACCTTTTTTTTTTTCCTGTTAGCAGGTCAACAGGCCACGAGAGGTTGGTTGACGAAAAAGAAAAAGCCACCAACTTATTTGAGTAACACGTGGCGTATTTCCCTAAGGAAACATGGCCACAGGTTTTTTTTGGTGGGGCCTATGGAAGAAATCCGAAAATACCTGGGGGTTTTAGGAGAGGAAAAGAGGTAATCTTAGCATCGTTTCATCAGTCATTGGGGCTAAACTTGTAGATTACTTATATGAATATTATTTACGGAAATACTAAACAGATATCAATGATATTCCGTTCGATTCAGTAGAAATTGCTGGTAAAAGATCGTATCCTCCATAGAAAAATTTTTTAAAATTAGTCTTTTTTACTTGATATTTCATTTGTCGTTCAACTAATTACTGCAGCGTTCTGAAAATATTGACACGCTAAATAAAAAAGAACACTTTACAAATAACCTCTTCTTCTGTATAATTCAGCAAATACCTAAAAATCAAGCCTGACACACTCCATACTTAACATCGAACAGAAAATATTTAGGTAATGGCATCCAGTATGAGTGAAAATTCCCTTTCAAACATAATAAATTTCCTGTTGGGGAACCGACTATAATGACTATCCAATGAAAAATTTCTTTTATATTTAACTGATTATAACAGGAATCAATTATCTCTCTTTTCTTCCTAAGGATTTCTAAGAAGAATAAAACCTCAAATTAAAATGGAAGAAAATTCATCATCTTTGCAAGTAACAGGCGCAACGCAGGTGCAATTTAAACGCCCAGCTGGAAGGGGTCATGATTAAGGAAGATATGTTAAAGCCTTCAAAGCGACAGCTGTTATGACGAATAGGTTAAATTTGTCTTGATGCCAGCAGGGGGGCGGGGGAATACCGGGAGATGAATAATCGTAAATCCTACTTGACAGAGGCCTCGTTCGTGAGGCGAGAAGACAGGAATTGCCTTTTGGAATGGAATGGAAGATAGAATTTAGGCCAAGGGCCAAGCACTGGGACCTATGAGGTCATTCAGTGCTGAGAGGGAAATTTAAGAGTAGAAAAGTCTGAAAGGTGTAACAGGAGGAAAACCTCGCAGTTGCACTATGAAACAATTGATAGGAGAGAGGGGAAAGAAATAGACAAGAAAGAATATGAATGGAGGTACAGCAAAAGGAATGAAAGGGGTTGCAGCTAGGGGTCGAAGGGACGCTGCAAAGAGCCTTAAGTAGCCTACAGTGCACCGCATGGGGTGCACTGACGGCACTAACCCCCCTACGGGAGAATGACCTTTCGGGAAAGGCTGCCCCATTGCAAGCAGCTTCGAAAACAAAGAGAAATAAAGGGTGTGAATGGAGAAGAATATGTTACATTAATTGGTAGGTGATGGCTTCCACGAAGCATCTTTTTTTTTTTTTTGTTAGATTCCAGCGTAGACGGTTAGACTTGTAAAGAAATTAATCGAAGGTTATTTGTTCTACTTTGTTTGGAAAAGCCGTGGACTACCTAAATGAAGTTTAATGTACGCTTTAAAAAAGAACGAAGTGTAGTAATTTTTTTCCCCACTTTATTTTCCGAAGAATTTTAGGGAGATATGTATACGTACATATACATATATATATATATATATATATATATATATATATATATACACATATATAATATACACATATACATATATACATATGTATGTATGTATGTACATGTAAATATATCAAGATTTTACTTTTAAATTCATTCATTTGTCCACCAGTTTATACTTATCTATATATTTACAAAATGAAATTCATGTCTATATATCCTCAATAAATTACTAATAAATTTAATGATTATATATCCCAAGCAAATACTTTGGAAAAACTTTTGAATATGAATAAGGAATTCATAAGCAAGAAGAAATTTGTCTAAAGATGATGATATTTATGAGTAGATGCAATTATATGATTATAAAAAAGCTAGGTAGTTATAATTAGCCTCGATGAACTTCATAGATTGCCTAAGAGAGAGAGAGAGAGAGAGAGAGAGAGAGAGAGAGAGAGAGAGAGAGAGAGAGAGAGAGAGAATTCATATTACTATAATAAAAAAATGCTAGATTGCAATTATTGTCTAATCTTGAGGAACTCCATAGATTGCTTTAGAGAGAGAGAGAGAGAGAGAGAGAGAGAGAGAGAGAGAGAGAGAGAGAGAGAGAGAGAGAGTGATAGTGTCTCGCCTGAACATGCCTGAGAAGGGCATCACTCTCTCTCTCTCTCCACCTTCCAAACACAACCCTTTACCTAATCTCGGGGCCCGCCCCGTCCCGCCCTCCTCCTCCTTACACCTTCCCCTCCCCTCCCCCCGGAAACTACCATGGTGAAAGTCGGTATTAAAACTTAGTGGAAGTTATGGTACAAGTTTGGGGGTAACTTGCAGATTGATGTAGCGGCCGGAAGCCCGGCGAAGCCCTCCTGAGGACAAATGGAGCCGTGGGGGTGTGTCCTCGAGGTTAGGTAGGCACCGGAGTATGAGGTAAGGATTTGGAGGGCCTGGGATATGGTATGTGGGTAATCTAAGGCGTTATAAGCACCCTTCTCATTCTTCCTTCTTCTTCTTCTTCTTCTTCTTCTTCTTCTTCTTCTTCTTCTCCTTCTTCTTCTTCTGTTCCTCCTTTCAGGACCAAAGTTTGAATGCCTCTGTTGATGAAGTTTGGCCCATAAGCAGATTAGGAACCCTTGTCTGGAATGATTAAAATATCAAGGGAAAGGATCTCAAGGAACAAAAAGAAAACTTCCACGAATTTTGCAACAGATGCCGGTACTCGAAAGTTCTTGTTGCGTGAAAGGAAAAAGAAAAACATTCTCCTTTGAAAATTTAATGAGAATTCTCCGAAGGGGAAGTAGTGTGACGGGCTTGAGGCAAATTTCATCTTTATGAGTCAAGAAAATATTCGCCCAGCGAAGACAGTCCTTCGTCTTCTTCAAGTACAGTACCTTGATTTAGTTAAGTCTACAGTATATCTCAGAATGAATTAACTTGATTCTTAAATGTTACACCTCTTAAATTACTAATATTTTAATAATGTAATATTTTCACTGTTTTATGCCTAAAATCATTCGCATACAAAAACAACAAGTAAAAACTGCGCCGAAGGAACTTCGGCGCAGTGGAGTTTTCTGTACATCGTACAATCAAGGCCACCGAAAATAGATCTATCTTTCGATTGTCTCAGTACAATTCTGCATGAGCCGCGGCCCATGAAACTCTCAGCCGGCCGTGGTGGCCTGTGTTGTTGCATTGCCAGGAGCGCGATTATGGCTAATTTTAACCTTAAATAAAATAAAAATTACCGGGGCTAGAGGGCTGCAGTTTGGTATGTTTGATGATTGGAGGGTGGATGATCAACATGCCAATTTGCAGCACTCTAGCTCAGTAGTTTTCAAGATCTGAGGGCGGACAGAAGCAGTGCGGAAAATAGTTTTCTTTTTACAGAAGACTAAAAATGGAAACATATTTACAGAGATTAACGAACTTTTGTGTGAAACATATACATAGAAATATGATTCTAACCAAAAAAAAAAAGGTGAAGTTTACTATAATTACTGTTAGGTAAGGGTATTGCTTGACTGACTGGTATCAAGCGCTTACATCAATTTAGGCAAACAAAATCTTTCGATACGATTTCTTAGAACGATTTGTAAATAACAGAATGCCCTTGTCTATAAACAGTACAGCTCTCTCTCTCTCTCTCTCTCTCTCTCTCTCTCTCTCTCTCTCTCTCTCTCTCTCTCTTTCTTTCTATATAATATATATACTGTATATACAGAGAGAGAGAGAGAGAGAGAGAGAGAGAGAGAGAGAGAGAGAGAGAGAGAGTTGTATGTTTATAGACATGGGCATTCTGTTAATTACAAATCCTCCTAAGAAATCGCATCGAAAGAAAATGTACAAGAAAGCGACTATTTTTTGTGTGTGTGTATATGTATATATATATATATATATATATATATATATATATATATATATATATATATATATATATATATATATATATATATATATATATATATATATATATATATATATAAATATATATATATATAAATATATATATATATATATATATATATATATATATATATATATATATATATATATATATATATATATATATATATATATATATATATATATATATATATATATATATATATATATATATATATATATATATATATATATATATATATATATATATATATATATATATATATATATATATATATATATATATATATATATATATATATATATATATATATATATATATATATATAAACAAACACACACCCTCGCCATCTCCTTTCTGTGAGCCATATGGACAGCCTACAGAAACCTAGAAATGGAAACGTCTCAGGCAACATCCATTTGGCGCTTCACGGAGTCCACGAAAACCTATATAAAAAAGGGGGGAGAAAACATTCTGTGTTATTTCGATTTGTACATCCCAGGGTTTTGCTATTATAATAATGTCTCGACAGAAAGGGGAACTTCTCCGGTTTGGAATTGAGTTGAGGGAATGTTTGGGAACTCGAAGAATAAGAAATGGTGAGAGAGAGAGAGAGAGAGAGAGAGAGAGAGAGAGAGAGAGAGAGAGAGAGAGAGAGAGAGAGAGAGAGAGAGAGTTGTTATTGTTGTTTGTTGTTGTGCAGTAGAGTTGTATCTGACAGTCTTCCAGTTCGACAGCTGAAATTGGGTTTTTTTTTCATGCTGGTCTTGATAAAAGTAAAAAAAAAAGAGCAGCTATTCAGAACTTCTGTGGACGTATTATTATTATTATTATTATTATTATTATTATTATTATTATTATTATTATTATTATTATTATTATTATTATTATTATTATTATTATTAAGTAGATGAAACCTATTCATATGGAACAAGCCCACCATAGCAGCCATAGACTTGAAATTCAAGCTTCCAAAGAATATTGTGTTCATTACGAAGAAGTAAGAGGAAGTAAAGTGAAATACAGAAAGAAGATATCCCACTTATTGAAAAAGAAAAAAAAATACATTAATAAATAGATACGAGTTCTCTGGGTTCAGTTTGATACAAAGGCTCAGTTTATCTGGGAAGTATTTAAAATTTTCTTATTGAATTTAACCTCATTTTAACTTCTACGAATAAAACCTTTATATGTCAGAAGGTATATATAACTGATAGTTCTCATTTCAAGAAAAGCGTATCTTTTTCGCTTGTACATTAGCAAAGATGAATTAACTGAATGGTTGCGGAGTAAACTCCTACCCCTTCCTTCGTATCCCCTGACCTCCATATCTGTCTCGTGTGCCATCGGACAAAAAGTAAGGACAAACCAGCGAGCTTCCAACACCGGTAGTTGAGCAAACTCACCGGTAGTGCCCGGCGTTGTGAAGCCTGACAAGGGGCGACGATGCTGACAGTTGCAAGAAAAAAAGCCTTAAGTAATGCCCACAGTGTAAAGAGCCTTAAAAATACCCACAGTGCACCGCATGAGGTACACTGACGACACTACCACCCTTCGGGAGTTTCATGGATAGTTGCGAAAATAAATGGTCATTGCCCTTTGCTAGTGACGTATTAAATTGAATGGAATATGAAATTTAGGCAAAAAGAAAAGAGCTGGGGCCCATGAGGTTATTCAGAATCAAAGTGACCTATTAACCATTAATCGTTAATGTTTTAGCCAAAAGAAACTTTGCATCTCAAATCTTTATGCGGTCAGCCAGATATGTTTGCCAAGCGACCTCCACTCTCACCCCTCCCCCATTAAAAACGTAAAGCAATACTTAACAAAAATTTAACTTTAGTATTTCAGAATTTTTTTTATAATCTAACTTAAAATTCTTTTCACCTGCGTTAAATCCTATACTTAGCCACGTAGCTTAAGACCTGCGTCCATGGAAGCGTAGCTGACCATCACATTACCAAATTTACATGACAGTGAGTGAAAATAATTTCTTTGTGCTATCTCCATGAAACAATTTGATATTTAGTTTTACGTTCTAATTACACATTGTTCTAAAGTAGTAAAATTACGTAATTTTTTTTTTTTTGCTCCCAATACATTTAATGACGCTCTTGGTACTGTACATTTATTCATTAGTATGGAGTCAGATTTCAGCTCCTCGTCCCACAAATTAGCTAAGGGCATTTAGAGTGGTCACAACCAATACCCAAACCACATTTCCACTTTAATTGTTCATGAACAGTTCAGAACGCACTGTTCAAAGGAAGCATCACAATTCCCGCTTATGTTATGACCAGACCCACAAAGCACCGCCCTTATTCAAGGATAGTATGAATGTCTCGGTGCCTTGTGATCATGAACAGCATCATAATCACTGTACCGATAGTGCCATTTACTCACTGTCTGTTCACGGATAGCCTAAGGCTGCGTCCACACGATCGAGCTTTGTTCGACGAACTTTGTCCGATGTCACGCCAGAAGAGGAGAAACAGCGGGCTTCTGACGTCACATCGGGCAAAGTTCGTCAGCAAAGCTCGATCATATGGACGCAGCCTACCACGCATTCGACAGAGTTCATGGAAAGTAAATTCATTGCCCACGTTAGGGATGGCATCACAAAACTATTGACAGTATTCGTGGGAAACAGCACAAAACTATTGCCAGTGTTCATCAGTAACATTACAAACTCACTGCCAGTATTCAAGAGTAGCTTCTCAATTCATTGCTAGTGCATGGGTAACAAACTTATTGCTTGTGTTTATGAGTAACAAACTCATTGCTCGTGTACTGTTATGACCTTTAAAAAGAGTCCTAATTCTAGAGTTAAAGAACATAATACTATAAGTAAGGCAACTAAAAAAATCTAAGATCATCAAGGCCACTAGAAGTTCGAAACTTCTATACTTAAAAGGACTCTTGAATTAACGTGTTATTACTAAATAGCTTTCTGCAGTTCATTAGGTAGGGGTTGATGGGCTCGCTAAACCGTAAAAAATAATTTATTACAATGTCAAGTATTTTATGGGTCCGCGACTTCAAATAAACGACGAAAGGATTTGAAGTCCTAGGCATGAGTATGAAGTCCTCCAGTGATGCCTCCAAGAAGGGATATGCATAGTCAATGGCCACTACTACAGTTTGGTGTGCACATCCACATACGGAAGAATTGGGGGGTGGGGGTTGGAGGGGTGGTTGGAAAGTGCTACGCGCAGGTGTCGGACCCTTCACAAACACGGGTAGACAGACCTCCACCACACGAAGTTACACGCACACACACACACATACATATATATATTGTACATTACCACAGGTGGGTGTAAGTCCTGACCGGTTTCGACTTTATTTTCGTCAATGGCTTGAAAATAAAGTCGAAACCGGTCAGGACCTACACCCCGTCTCTTATTTTTCACATGTGGTAATGGGTGATAAATGAATTACGTACGAAAGTGATTATAATCATATATATATATATATATATATATATATATATATATATATATATATATATATACATATATATATGTGTGTGTGTGTGTGTGTGTGCATATACAGTATATGTGTGCGTATGCGCGTGGGTGTGTGTACCGTATAATTGGATACATAAAACTTGCTACACTGGTATATGATTCACAACCCAGTACAAATGAATATTACTGTAATTAAACGTACTTAGCCCTTGCATTACTGCTGTGAAAGTGATATTTAATTTTTTTTTAAATAAATATCCAAACTGCTGTGTTATATCTCAGTCTAGGGGTTAACTACATCCTTTGATCCTTTGAGTAAGCATTGAAAATCCCCGTTTTTTTATACTGATTGAGAAAAGACTCGTACTTCTACTTTTCGCTTTTCGCCCTGTCCGCTTTCCTTTGTATCCCCTGACCTCCATATCTGTCTCTGTGGCTGGGCTTTACTACCTCTTTTGTGATTTCATCACTTATTTGCACTCGGAATTATTATTATTACACGCACATAATAATAATAATAATAATAATAATAATAATAATAATAATAATAATAATAATAATAATAATAATAATAATAATAATAATAATAATACAGTACTCTGAGCCTTCCTACAAGATTTCTTATAACTAATTATATAGCAGTCGAAATTATTATTATTAATACACGCACATAATAATAATAATAATAATAATAATAATAATAATAATAATAATAATAATATAATAATAATAATAATAATAATAATACTAATACTATAACTACCAGCCTTCCTACAAGATTTCTTATACCTAATTATATAGCACTCGAAATTATAATTATTATTACACGCACATTATAATAATAACAATAATAATAATAATAATAATAATAATAATAATAATAATAATAATAATAATAATAATAATAATAATAATAATAATAATACACTAACTCTCAACTTTCTGTTCCATTTTTGCACGCACATAATAATAATAATAATAATAATAATAATAATAATAATAATAATAATAATTAATACAGTAACTCCCAGCGTTCCTAAAAGATTTCTCATAAGTAATTATACAGCTCTCGAAATTAGAAGTCACTCGAATAACAACAATTTTAATTACTGGAGACTAAGAAAAGTGAGCTATGGAAAGCGCTCTGGCAGACTACATTATTTTTAATTGGATCCCGATAAACTTAGGTCAAGAAAGTTGATCATATGGAGAAGTTGTGTTGTTATTTATGATGTGCTCAGTTAATTATACTGGATAAGATTGTTGAAGTGAGAGAGATAGCAGTGTCGTGTTGGTTCCCGTTTTCTGTTTGATTTCCCATTTTCTATTTTAAATTTTTCATCTCCTATTTTTGAAGCTAGGGTTTTTCACACGTTTCTTTTAATTATCGGTGCCATGTTAAATTTTCAGAGTAAATTCTATTTTTGGTAATTCGAGGTTTGATTTGGATGCCTTAGTTTAGAGTAAGGTATGAGAGAGAGAGAGAGAGAGAGAGAGAGAGAGAGAGAGAGAGAGAGAGAGAGAGAGAGAGAGAGAGAGAGAGATGAACGACGGAATCTTCTTCCCTGGACCTTTGAGTTGCCGATTGCAGCATTCAGGCAAGCAATTGAGTGGCGTTCCTTATATTTATGGTTAGAATATTAACTTGACTTCTCTTACCACGTATGAAATATCAATAATGTTTGAGTAAGTTTACTTAATACTTAATGTTTCCTGAAGGTTGATCTTCTATATGAGCCACTGATTTTATAAATAAAAGTGAACTAAACCGTAGGGTGTATTGACGATTAAAAAATTATATATTAGATTACCTAACAATGTACTAAGTATGTATTTGTTTTCTCGTAAGCGTACAAAATTACTTGATGCATAATGAAGGCTGTTATGCTGCACCAACAAATGAAGTTATAAATTGAAATTGACTTGACAATAGTGCTGTATCTATGGTTAGAAAATTATCTTGGATTATCTTACTACGTGCTAAATATCGACTTATTTTTTGCAAGTGTAAATGAATACTTACTGCTATCTGAAGTTTGCTCTTCTGTATAAACCACTGAATCTATAAATTAAAATTAACTTCATTAGTACTGTATTTATGGCCAGAAAAAGATCTTAGATTATCTTAATACTTACTAAATATTGGCTTGTTTTTTTGCAAGTGTAAATGAACATCAACAGTTAACTGAGGGTTGCACTTCTGTATTATGAATGAAAATAAATAGGACTGAAAGAGGAATTTTAAGGCAGAAAAAGGGTACTCGTTTTGGGCACTATAGATCACAAAAAACAACAGAAAAATATTTCATTAGATATCACGTGCAAAACCTTTCGCAATTCAACAGTCTTTAAACGATAATGATAACTTAGCATCTCGCCCCCACACTTTCTTAGATCTGCTCCCGATTTCCGAATCATCAATCAGGTCTGGGGGGCCATAAAGCAGGGTAATTGCTGCCGGAATTGATTGGATAGGTGGAAAGCCTAGTTTTACGATTAGGCGCAGGGCAAAGACCAGGCTAATCACCGTCGAGAGCTTATCCATGGTAATTAAGGCTTCGTACACGTTTCTGCATTTCCAATCACGTCCCACGAACGGAAATAGAATTTATTAGTTTCAAGTGCTTAATCTATACGACAGTCTTCATACCCACACGCATACGTTATTTTAGTGTTATATCATACACCAATGATATGTGCACAACACAAAAATGTTTATTAATATTTGATAATTCATTCATTTTGGCGTCTACTATTTTTCTATACAAAGAGTCGGCTGCCTCTCTGTCACTGTCAATTTTCCCTTTGTGCAACACGTCCAAAGGCTTTACGGGATTTACTAAACAAACTTTCAGTGAGGTTTGATATATTATTATGACTAACAAGATTTTGTCCGTTTTCATGCGCAGTGTTTGTGGTCAGGGATCGTTCTCTGTAAAACGTGTTTTAGATGTATAGCCAAAATGGATCTTCAGACGATACAATTTGAAATTGAAAACTATAATGATTGCATTACCCAAACAGAAAGGAAAAATTAGCTACATAGAAAGACTGACTGGTTGATTTATAGTTACTAAAACTGGCGTCGTACTTGAAGAGAGAGACCACCAAATTAACAAAAGGCTCTCTAGACCAATATTGACAACAGGATAGGCACCAGAGATACAGAGAGGGAGGAAGTGAGAGATTCCTGTAGAGAAGGAGATAGTAGTCCGAGGAAAGGTAATCTCCAGGTAGTCGCGAGCTCTCGATTCTGTTAACTGGAGCACTTGGCAATTATTCAGATGATAAAGCAGGGAAATCATTATCTGTTCCGTGACCGTCAAAATTAACAATTGACATTGGCTCGCGAGGTACTTCGGTGATATTTGCTTCTTTCTATTTGTAACTTCTTGGTGATATATATAAAATTTGTATTTTAATAAAACATTGGTAAAGCATCAACTGTGTATGTATGTGAGAGATAGATAGATAGATAGATAGATAGATAGATAGATAGATAGATAGATAGATAACAGTATCTTTTTCAGATTCCTAAATTATTTGAGTGAATGTACCTAAGTTCAGAATATATTAGGTTTATGCTATGCTATGATTTCAACCCTAACGAGACAACCAAAGCAGTATTGTTATCCTAAGCACCAAATCTCATAACAGCTATACAGTTGAAGCCTATGGAAACAATTCTTCTGGGTGGGAATTAAAAGACATTGCAGCTTTAACAAGACAGAAAAGAACTGTGCCTTTGTTACTCAGAAAAGAGGCTTGATTGTAACTCTAGTGAGTGCTAATGAAAAGATGTACTTGGACCTCGGCTTTTCAAAGCATTTTAGGAAAACGTTAATTTCAATTCATACATCTCACAATGGGTTGTTTACAGAGAAAAGGAGCAGATTGGTCGCTCTCACATTCATACTTTAATTAGTGAAAAGTGGATTTACTCCATACACGTACACAGAAGCATCACCAGCAGTGTGTTGAAAGCCCCACTCACTCCCTAAAACCAATTTGAATTCCCCAGTCTATTATCATTCATTCTTTCCACATGACCAAACCACCTCAAGGAACTTGGGTAAATCCTTTCACTCACGTCTACTTTTTCACTGTAAGTTCGTTTTCGTTCTTCATCCTGTCTGCGATCCACAACAGTCGTCTTGTAAGTGGTTTTATAATTCACTGACTCGATCAATAGAGGAACAATGGATATTTAGGGAACAGGTTCTATAATGGAACGCGGGTCGTCCAATTGTGAGCTTAGACGCTCTCCCACCAAGCTACAAGAGAGAGAGAGAGAGAGAGAGAGAGAGAGAGAGAGAGAGAGAGAATCATCGCATAATAAGAGACAAAAAAGTTGGAGGGGGAATATAGAGAAGGAAATGCTGACCACAGCGACTTTTTATAAACTCAATTCTTACAAGGAAAAAGGGAATCTACCACATATCTGCTGAAACATTTTCTGGTGAAATGGACTTAGGAAAGGCAACCTTTGATGTGGTTTTGGACAGACGAATTTTTCTTTTGAGAGTCAAGTTGCTGGAAAGGGAAGAACTCTCTCTCTCTCTCTCTCTCTCTCTCTCTCTCTCTCTCTCTGAAGGTTCATTCTATTGGTAATTTCTCTCTTGCACTTGAATTTTCATTCAGTCTCTCTCTCTCTCTCTCTCTCTCTCTCTCTCTCTCTCTCTCTCTCTCTCTCTCTCTCTCTCTGAAGGTTCATTCTAATGCTAATTTCTCTCTTGCACTTGAATTTTCATTCAGTCTCTCTCTCTCTCTCTCTCTCTCTCTAAAGATTCATCCTAACGTTCAGATAATTTCCCTCTTATGCTTGAATTCTCTCTCTCTCTCTCTCTCTCTCTCTCTCTCTCTCTCTCTCTCTCTCTCTCGCTAAAGATTCATCCTAACGCTCAGATAATTTCTCTCTTGCGCTTAAAATCTCTCTCTCTCTCTCTCAAGATTCATCTTACGGTTGAGATAACTTTTCCCTTGCGCTTAGATTTTCATTCATTCTACTAATCTCTCTCTCTTACGCTTTTGGTTGAATAAGAACATATTCTGACCTTGACTCTCTCTCCCTTGTATTCTCTCTCTCTCACTTCCTCAATCTATATCTCTCTCTATTCATCCTAGTCTTTATTATTAGCTCTTTTTCTTTCACTTACACAAACGTAGGAAATGTCTCGTCAGTATGATACACATCAGTGATAAATCTTCAATATACAACTATTAATTTGAGATTTTTCGTAATACACCACTTGCATTTAATCATTCTTATTTCCTCGTTTCTCCTTTAAAACATTTCTACATTTCGATGATCATATAGACGTAATAAATAAATAAAAAAAAAAAAACACGCAGAAAAAGTTGTGCTGACGAAAAGTTCCTTAAAACTTGTCAGTCACGACTTCCAGAAAACAAGAAGAAAGATTCATAAAAGAAAAAAAAGACACAAATCTTTATATATTCCCCAGAAATACACCGAACAGCAGCAACGATTTGTCGCCATTAAACTTATGCACGCAAGACGTAACTGCGTCAATTCAGGGGAGGAAGAAGCTAAGAAAGACGTTGCATTGACGCACAAACACACACCCTAAATATGTTTGGACTTTCTATGACAAACATGCACTTCCCCCAAAATGGCAAATTGAGAGGTCAGGTCACGGGGGAGGAATCATTCCGGAGGTCACGCGATCCTGGCAGTGAATGATGACGAGGTGGGATGAGGGGTAGATGATTGGAAGGGAGTCGGGGTGTAGACGGAGGAGGAGGAGGAGGAGGAGGAGGAGGAGGAGGAGGAGGAGGAGGAGGAGTAGGAGGAGCCTTCCAAGAGGTCCTTGATCCTCACTAGCCGAAGGGAGGAACGACCTGGCGGAGATTTCGTAAGGCTCGAGTCGTTTTTCTAATCTATTAACATGACCGTATTTCAGCTCGAATCCGCTAGTCTAGTGAGCGATTCGGGGCGTCGGTGTCAGGGAGTTTTATTTCGCCGTGAAAAATGAATCGGGGATTATGGCGTCAGCCTGTCACCGTGATATATTAATAACTGCTGCGAAATGATGCCATAATGAGGGCAAGTGAAGTCTTAAATATTACCTGGAATGAAGTCACGATATGACTCAGCTCCAGGTAAAAACGGGTTTGAAGACCAGCTACCTTTGTCTACTGTTATGATACTGCGAATATAATGGTTATGTTTTAGGGGGAAATATAATAAATAAATAAAGCTTAGGCGAATCTAAACGGAGCTAAAAATATAGGCTAAATGTTGGGGAACGTTTTTGGTACTATGAGTTATTACGACACAAAGCCTGTATTGTTCTTTTTCTGTTCCAATAATACTACACAATTTCAGGTTAATATTAATGCAGTATGATGCTCTCTCTCTCTCTCTCTCTCTCTCTCTCTCTCTCTCTCTCTCTCTCTCTCTCTCTCTCTCTCTCTCTCTCATCTCACTGGTTTTTATAAAACTACAATTATATCTCAATTTATAATGAAGTTGTGTGCAAAATATAGAACAGCCATTGCTGACACTAAGTATACATAAGGAGTGGCATTTAGTGTTTTCAACTTATCTTAAATCACCTTCCTAATACGTTACGTCTAATGATTTCAGCTTATATATCAGCTTTGTAACTTGTCTGGCAAATTTAGCTTCAAAGAAAATATTGCAAGATTTTAAATAACAAAACCTGACCATAAAAACATATTTTTGAAATATGAGCATTGAGAATAAACTTGATGCAAAATTTAATTTCCAATAACTGACATTGTGCAGAGCAATATTAAGGAAAAATTTTCCTTTTTTTTTAAATAATGCTTAACAATGACCTTCCAATAAAAAAAAAAGCCATGCTTCTATACCCTAGGAAATTGTTCATGGCGATTCTGCAAAGCAATAAAAACGTCCT
>NC_089780.1:21280165-21287665 GCF_040412425.1 Macrobrachium rosenbergii
GTCTGGGTTCTCGAAGGTCGGGTGAGCGTGAAATTTGACCATTGTTGCAAACAGACCTCCTAAATAAAAGGCCATGGTGCTGTTTTAGCGACTCTGCTGTTGTGTACTCTTTCCCCGTCTTTGCGAAATTGTGTATAGAAGTTCTCTTACGATTCAGTAAATATCTCCCCAATATTTTTTTATATAATATAAGGTCTCTAAGTTAAGATGAAATACAAGTTGTGATGTCGAGCAAATTGAAAAATAAATACGTAAAAAATGCGGAGAAGTTTCTTCGGCGCAATCGAGTTTTCTGTACAGCCGCTAAGGCGTATGAACAAGGCCACCGAAAATAGATCTATCTTTCGGTGGTCTCGGTGCAATGCTGTATGAGCCGCGGCCCATGAAACATTAACCACGGCCCAGTGCTGGACTGGCCTATATCGTTGCCAGAGGCACGATTATGGCTAAATTTAACCTTAAATAAAATAAAAACTACCGGCGCTAGAGGGCTGCATTTTGGTATGTTTGGTGACTGGAGGGTGGATGATCAACACACCAATTTGCAGCCCCCTAGCCTCAGTAGTTTTTAAGATCTGAGGGCGGACAGAAAAAGTGCGGACAGAGTAAAGTGCAGACGGACAGACAAAGCCGGCACAATAGTTTCCTTTTACAGAAAATTAAAATCACAATAAATGCACCCAACAGCACCTGGATTCACTGAAAGAGAGAGAGAGAGAGAGAGAGAGAGAGAGAGAGAGAGAGAGAGAGAGAGAGAGAGAGAGAGAGAGTGCTAACGACGAGAGCAGGAGATAAACAGATCAGAAAACTCCTCTGACGACTTGCATTTTATGAGGCCATTCCTGTGCTAAGTCTGATAGGCGAATAAAGGTGAATGATCAGCTGATGTATACGAGTGTGCGTGGAAAAGAGAGAGAGAGAGAGAGAGAGAGAGAGAGAGAGAGAGAGAGAGAGAGAGAGAGAGAGAGAGAGAGAGAGATTTACCTGAGCTGAGATAACCTTGTAAGCTTGTTCACTGCACACCCCGGACAAAAGCAGCTATGAATTTATCAGTCACAAAACAATCTCTCAAAGTATGCTGTTTATATTGTTTACATTTCTGACGTCATAAAAAACACGACTTTATAACGGAGTATAACGAAAATCCGTTCTTACGTTCCGTCTTTCACGCAATAATACCCATAACGCGTCAGTACTCGCCGTCATATCTCCAAGAGACTGAGTAATAAAATGGGCGCACGAATTGCATTGCTCGATTCCACCGCGCAATAAAACAGTCGAGTGGGGTTGGTGCCTAAAGGGGGGATGATTCGCTTTATGTATGTATAAAAATGTGAGTATGTATATGAATACTTATCATGTATACATGTCCAAAATAGTATACATGACATGGTTTTTTTTGTTATTTATAAGTCGTAAGCGGGAAATAAGTACATGGTCGAAGCCTGATCTTTCAACTGAAAGGTAAGGGCATTACCAACTGACCCACACAGGTAGCGCCCTTGTCTCTCATTTGAGAGACCTGGCTTCGATCCCGTCTCTCAAATGAAAGGCAAGGGCGCTACCTGTGTGGGTCAGTTGGTAACGCCCTTGTCTTTCATTTGAGAGACCTGGGTTCGATCCCGTCTCTCAGATGAAAGGCAAGGGCGCTACCTGTGTGGGTCAGTTGGTAGCGCCCTTACCTTTCAGTTGAAAGACCTGGGTTTGATCAAGATGTGCATGAGATATATATACATATAGGCTATTTATATATATAAATATATATATATATATATATATATATATATATATATATATATATATATATATATATATATATATATATATCTTATTACACTATTTATCCTCTCTCCGGAATCGAGCCCATTAACGCGTTGATTATAACCCGAAAATGAGGAATGCCTCCATCTGTCTATTTTATTACTCGATCTAAGATATATATGCTGGCAAGCAACGCCACAGCGCGGATGTTATCTTTGTAGAGAAGAGGGACCTCAGTTCATTTATGATATTCCTCTTTAGGCCTATGGAGTGATAAATTCGGTTGCCATACCTTTGCCAGAAAGATTTTGGGACTGTTTCACCCTCTGTTATCTTGTTCGGGGGTCATAAAGGGAACGGTGTTTATCTCTCTCTCTCTCTCTCTCTCTCTCTCTCTCTCTCTCTCTCTCTCTCTCTCTCTCTCTCTCTTCTTTCCACATATTCTCGTACATCATAAGATTTTTCATGTTGATTCGCCTCGTAGAGGATCATCTTTTAGAAGCGATAACCAGTGCTAATTTCTGGATGCCATTGCTTTACTTTCTCTCTCTCTCTCTCTCTCTCTCTCTCTCTCTCTCTCTCTCTCTCTCTAGTGTAGAACAACCCCGCCATACACTATCACTTTCAGAGGTGATGACCAACCCTACGTTCGGAAGCCACTGATTGACGTTCTCTCTCTCTCTCTCTCTCTCTCTCTCTCTCTCTCTCTCTCTCTCTCTCTCTCTCTCTCTCTCTCTCCTGTTGAATAGCCCCGGCATACAGTATCACTTTCAGAGGTGATGACCAATCCTACTTTGGAAGCCACTGATTGACGTTCTCTCTCTCTCTCTCTCTCTCTCTCTCTCTCTCTCTCTCTCTCTCTCTCTCTCATGTTGATTCACCTCATGCACTATCAGAATAACCACTGGAAAGATCGCATAAAAGATCATTTCCTTCAGAGGTGATGACCAATCCCACTTTTGGATGCCATTGCTTGACGTTCTCTCTCTCTCTCTCTCTCTCTCTCTCTCTCTCTCTCTCCCTTCTTCTTCTTCTTCTTCTTCTTCTTTCTACAGAGAAGAAACCACTTCTCATCCTCGTCTCGGTCTGAATGATACCAGGGGGATTCTAGAAGGGACACACTCAAAATAATGAGAAGCATTGCACAGATGAATAAGCAGTTTAAATTTAGTTCCACTCCATCACAGGGACCGAGCCATTCATGGGAATGGAAGAGAGAGAGAGAGAGAGAGAGAGAGAGAGAGAGAGAGAGAGAGAGAGAGAGAGAGAGAGAGAGAGAGAGAGAATTAGTAGCTGAGAGTTTCTCCCCCTCTTTCGTCACGCTTAATTATTCCATTTTTGTGCGATTCGTCTTCATCATATCCCTTAAACGTACTCATTTAGAAATATAGTATATTATCCAAAGTTTTGAATTCTTTGCTATTAATAGATCAAAATTTATGGAGAATTTTTGTTTAGAAAAGTGAAAATATTTATATTCAACTGTGCCCTCTCTCTCTCTCTCTCTCTCTCTCTCTCTCTCTCTCTCTCTCTCCCTTAATACTGTACAAAATTTTGTACGAACAGCGGTACAGGGATTTCAGGTTGTCGCAATTACCAGACTCTGCAATTACCAGACCCTGCAATTACCGGACTCTGCATTTACCGGACTCGGCGTTTACCGGACTCTGCATTTACCGGACTCTGCATTTACCGGACTCGGCGTTTAGCGGACTCTGCATTTACCGGACTCTGCATTTACCGGACTCGGCGTTTAGCGGACTCTGCATTTACCGGACTCGGCGTTTAGCGGACTCTGCATTTACCGGACTCGGCGTTTACCGGACTCTGCATTTACCGGACTCTGCATTTACCGGACTCGGCGTTTAGCGGACTCTGCATTTACCGGACTCTGCATTTACCGGACTCGGCGTTTAGCGGACTCTGCATTTACCGGACTCGGCGTTTACCGGACTCTGCATTTACCGGACTCTGCATTTACCGGACTCGGCGTTTAGCGGACTCTGCATTTACCGGACTCTGCATTTACCGGACTCGGCGTTTAGCGGACTCTGCATTTACCGGACTCTGCATTTACCGGACTCTGCATTTACCGGACTCGGCGTTTAGCGGACTCTGCATTTACCGGACTCTGCATTTACCGGAAACCGCAGTTACTGGACCCTGCAATTGTCGGACTCTGCATTTACCGGACTCTGCAATTACCGGACTCTGCAATTACCAGACTCTTTAATTACCGGACTCTGCACTGACTCTGCATTTACCGGAAACCGCAATTGCCGTACTCTGCAATTACCAGACCCTGCAATTGCCGGACTCTGCAATGACCGGACTCTGCATTTACCAGACTCTGTAATTACTAGACTCTGCATTTACCAGACTCTTTTAATTACCGGAACCGCAATAACCGTACAGGCGAAACTAGCTTTCTGTCTCTCATTTTCTCAACACTGGGAAGTAAAATGACATTTACTGTATTCGAAAAGCAAGTAGGGAATAAAAAAAAAAATTAATACTGTTGCTCTCAGCTAATGTGTGGCAACAATAGCCAAAGATGGTGTAAAAACTGCATTGGAATAACAGTTGAAACTATCATTATTTTACAAGCCCAGCTTTATAGATAAACGAAAGACGTTGAATTCAAAGTGAGGATACCTGTTTTCTTTTAAAGTTCCATAACTGCTAATTAAAGCTCGATTTCATTGCACTGACTTTCATAGTGTATAATAATCATAACCTTAGGAGACCAAGTTCAGTAGAATTTTCAGAGAGAACTCTAAAATTAATTCTGTTTGGTAAAGAAATTAAGATAAATTGAGAGCTACGAGGGCGACCCTGCCTTTCTTGTTTTGAAAACAGGACCGATTGATATTCATAAAAATATTGCTTTTAGTTGATTTGTTTCTATCACATAAAAGTACCTTGGTCACTATAGTGATTTTCTGAAAAAGATAATAACCCTGAGATGTAAATTTGCGTAGCTATTTTTTTTTTAACTAAATCAGAATCATCAAAAAAATTACCTGCAAATTTCTTTAAGTCTACAAAATTCTAATTCCTTCCCATTTCCGCTCATGTAGCCAATTCTTTCGTCATTAGGTTTTCAGGAATTTAGTCTAAAATAGTCACTTACAACATCACCAGCCAGTGTAGCCTAGTTTCAAAATATATAAAAGTAATAAAAAAAGTTTAAAATGCATTGCCGCCATAAATTTAACGTCTGAATGGTCAAACATAAACTCACGAACAAAATCATGTCGCTCAAAAGTTAGTTGACAGTTTCCTCGAATTAAACCTGAATAATAGATGATGAAAATCAGACCAATATGCAGACCTGGAAATTTATTTTTTATCATTTTTATTTTTATAGTTTTATTTCCATGGTCTGCTGATTCCAGTTTCTCGTAATATTAAGGGAAAAATAATGACATTTTAATTCCACGAGCGCGAGGATCGAGTGATATATTTGCTTGGGTGAATACATATGTGTTGACGCGGTATTTTATTCAAATGCATTTTTATAATGGCTCTCTGAAGAGATTTCTCGATCACTGAATGTTGTATATGTTTGAAATCTTGGGTCTCAACATGTTTTGGTGATATGAATTCTATTTTGTACAGGTAATTTTTGCATTATTGTTTAGAATTTAATAATAATAATAATAATAATAATAATAATAATAATAATAATAATAATAATAATAATAATAATAATAGTGAGAAAAGTGATGGTCTCCTAAGGAGGCAGGATGCAACCCGAAACCCCACACTATAAAAACCACCCAGTCGAATAGGATGATAATAATAATAATAATAATAATAATAATAATAATAATAATAATAATGATAATAATAATAGTAATAATTTGGCAAAAGATCCGATAACTTTTCTTATATAGCAAAAGGAAAAAATTGTTAAATCTGTTGATTTAAAAGAAAATATTTCCATTTCTATCCATTTTCTACATATCTATATGCTAGCCATAACAAACATTGCAATTACTTTCTCCACATCACGTCCTGAAGTGGACCCAGGGAAGAAAAAAACCACCCTATACCCACGCTAACGCCCACTCCTCCTCTCTCTCTCTCTCTCTCTCTCTCTCTCTCTCTCTCTCTCTCTCTCTCTCTCTCTCTCTCTGAGACACCCAAACACCTTTTTCCTAAGTGGGCCTCTGCCTAGCTTGCAATAATTGTTATTGGGTTTTGTGGCGGCAAAGAATATACCCTGATAAAAAGGCGTTCCTCCTCTACCTTAATAAATTAGACTTTTCGTTCCACGGAGAAATGAATACAGTTCTCTGTGATTTTATGAAAAGTAAAAATAATTTTGTTATTGCAATAACCATTCGAATTTTTAGTTCTCTACTTTATGCTAAACTGATTGTTTTAATTAGATCAAATTACCCTTAAACAATTTTTAGTTCAAAATAAAGTTTTTTTTTTTTGTCCCATTTGATCCTACTTCAGCATTCGAATTTTTAGTTCTGTTTTATGCTCCATTGATTGTTTTTATTGCATTAAATTACCCTTAAACAATCTTTTAATCATAGATAAACTATTTTTTATTATTCCTTCCTCCCTCCCTCCCTCCCACTGACCCTGCTTCAGTATTTTTGAAATAGCTCCGCCCTCCACTCCCTGTGAACATCACGTTTCCCCCTCCTTTTTTTATCCTCTTTTATATATTCTCGTTTCATCTGATTTTTCTCCTGTTCGTGACCTCTTTGAAGTTGATTTTTTGTCTGGTTTTATTGCTTTATTGCTTCAGTCGTTTCATGTTTTTTTTTATAATTTTTTTAATCCATCGTTTCCTCTCTCTCTGTCTCTCTCGATTTGATCCCTATCTTTCTGGCCATCAAAAAGACCTAAGGCACTTTCTACTGACGTACTCAAAATGGCAAAGTCCAAAATATTATAAATATGAAATTCTAGGTATACGGTAAGTATGCTGTTAAGCCGTCATTTGGTTATTTTGATTAAAACAAAAAAAATTAACATGAAAGGTAATTTTGATGTCTGATATGAAAATTTCAAAAATCCCAATCAGCTCAGAGAAGCTAACGACTAGGAAAGTCTTCGGTTCACAATAAATTTTATTCATTGCTGTTAAATTTCAAGGAAAGCAGTTAATAGCAAAAGTAATTAATAGTACAGTGCCTTTACTTGTAAACTATCATAGATTCATCAAGACCAAACCAAACCCAATAAGACCGTACAATTCAAAATGGCCACCCTCTCAAAAAAACTCCTGGAAGCTGATTTTGAAAAAAATTCCAAGGAAAAGCACTTGATAGCAAAATGCCTCCTATTGTAACCAGTCACAAATGCATCAGAACCAAAACAAACCAGAGTAAGATCGTACAATTCAAAGGTCCCAAAAAAACTCCTGGAAGCTGAGTTTGAAAAAATTCCAAGGAAAACCACTTTACAGCAAAGTGCCTTTACTTGTAACCAATCGCAGATTCATCAAAACCAAACCAAACCAGAGTAAATCCTACAATCCAAAGGTCCCTTCCAAAAAAAAAAAAAAAAAAAAAAAAAAAAATCCAGGGAAGATCAGTGTACAAACTTCGACTTCTTACGGAGGAACATCGACGCGAAATTGCCTCTCTTGAGATAGCACGAGATATGGTTATGCATAAACGCGAAAGGGAAGGGCGAGGCTCTTGCAGAGAAAAACAGCATTTCTCCAAAGCCTTTTGACGGAAGCTTCCTATTGGCTACAGAGCAGTTTGT
>NC_089780.1:21292665-21297665 GCF_040412425.1 Macrobrachium rosenbergii
AAAAACATTGAGACAGGAAAATAAGAAAAAAAAAATGCAAGGATCCTAGACGCTGTGTTGGGCAGGTACACACACACACACACACACACGCACACACACACACACACCACGGCACCATACAAAACAATATTTAGGACTGATAAAAAACATTGAAACAAGAGCATAAGAAATCAAGTAAAAAAATGCCCCGAAGTTTCTTCGGCGCAATCGAGTTTTCTGTGCAGCCGCTAAGGCGCATAATCAAGGCCAACGAAAATATATCCATCTTTCTGTAGTCTCGGTATAATGCTGTATGAGCCGCGGTCCACAAAACTTTAACCTCGGCTTGGTGATGGCCTATCCTATATCGTTGCCAGAAGCACGATTATGGGTAAATTTAACCCGAAATAAAATAAAAACTATTTTGGTATGTTTGATGATTGGAGGATGGTGATCAACATACCAATTTGCAGCCCCCTAGCCTTAGTAGTTTTAAGATCTGAGGGCGGGCAGAAAAAAAGCGCGGACGGACAGAAAAAAGTGTGGACGGACAGACAAAGCCGGCGCAATAGGTTTCTTTTCAGAAAACTAAAAATATAAAAAAATTGCATACATCTAAGACGCTACGCCGGCCAGATTTGGGAAATCTGAAGTTCATACATCACTCATACACACACACACACACACACACACACACACACACACACACACACACCTCTGCTGCCCTCTCTGGCAATGCCCATGCAAGGCACGCGGAGGTAACTTACTGCGCTTTTTACCGTGCAATCGCGGCATCCGGTGTCCTGCAAATCGTTGCAACGGGAATGCAATGGTCATGCATTTTCCTCCTTGCTTCCAACTGATGTCTGGAATCGCGTTCTCCCGAGATAATAGTTTTTTTTTATTTTTTTGTTTTTTTACGGGGATGCTTTTATGAAAGTTGGTCTCAGGAAAATGTGAGTTAAAATGGAAATGATACATTGGTAAGTTTTGGATAATTTATGGGTTACGATAAATCAATTCGTTTTGAGTGTTTTACTGAACCATTTTTTTCAACGATACGTCTTTAAGACAATATGGTATAAACACGAATAAAAGTTATTTCGTAACTTTGAACTTTTGTGAATGAACATCTTAAGATAAATACATAGCAAAACATTTTTGAACATTGTTCTAAATAATGGTTTAATACAATATGCCATAATTTCTATACGGTATATACTGAGTTTACGATCAGGCATCTAAAAAGTTCTGGATCAAATTTAAGGACCAACACGTACAACGCATTTAACAAGTTATTTCAATCTTTATACGCAACACTTCTGTGGCCTCTTCAACTACAATAACCAGGAAATTGCCACTTTAAGTCTGAATAATTACTGCTTGCCTCTTATAATCTACGCAATATGCCTCTATTTGTGCTGTACTTTGTACCCTCTTCTTCACCTATTAGTCTCCTCGTCATTATTTATATATGATTTTAAAATTTATTATTATAATTATTTCTGTATGATTTTAAATTTATTACTATAATTATTTCTGTATGATTTTAAAATTTATTACTATCATTATTTCTGTATGATTTTAAAATTTATAACTATCATTATTTCTGTATGATGTTAAAATTTTTTACCATAATTATTTCTGCATGATTTTAAAATTTATTACTATCATTATTTCTGTGTGATTTTAAAATTTATTACTGTAATTATTTCTGTGTGATTTTAACATTTGTTACTATAAATTATTTCTGTATGATTTTAAAGTTTATTACTATAATTATTTCTGTATGATTTTAAAATTTGTTACTATAATTATTTCTGTATAATTTTAAAATGTATTACTATAATTATTTCTGTATGATTTTAAAATTTATTACTATAATTATTTCTGTATGATTTTAAAATTTATTACTATAATTATTTCTGTATGATATAAAAATTTATTGCTATATTTTTCTTTAGATTTTACTATATCTTCACTGTACCAGTAACAATCTTTACTATCCTTGGGGTTACCCTGTTAGTTCCCAAAGAGACACTTCAGGGCATCTGTCCTGCCTCCTCTCCTAGGACGAAAGTGCTCACTTTGAGACAAGAACAATTTCACATTACCCTCGGAACCACGGGAAAGGTCTTGGCCTTTCCCATCAATGGAATGTGTGAACCAAACTCCGTCCCTTTCTGAAGTTTGGGGGCAACAAGTTTCCAACTCTAAACGCTAATTAGTGTAGGGGTTTCTGCCTGGGAAATTCCATGCTATGGGCAGTATAATCTGCGTGTTTACAGTGTTGCCAGAACGAATTTTAAATGGAGGATGGGGTAGATATATAAGGATTACAGTGATAGTTTAAGATATTGCCAAAAAATATTGTCTAGAAATACGAGAATGAAAGAATAAGACTAATGTGAACTTTACTTTCAACAACTATGTCATGAGTGTTTTTGTTTTTCTGATATTGTCTATTTCCTTGAATCAAGGAATGGATTTCACTTAAATTGAACTGGGTTTAGCTTACAGAACAGTCAGATAGACAGTTTTAAAGACAGGGAATAAGTGAGAAGACAGACAAACAGAATAACAAACAGTTTAGTTTTGTTTCTGACAACATGACCGAAATCTATATCAAACGAGATTACGATGATGAATAAAATCCCAAGGCCTTCCAAATCAATCTCACTAAGAGCCAATCAATCACTTTTAATACTGAATGGCATAAAACAAACACAATTTGAATTATGAGTTTTATTCTCTTTTAATCCAGCGCTGCATCTCGTTCCGGTCAAAAGATAACATGAGCGGTGCAATCAGTCATAACCAGTTTTCTAATTTTTTTATGAAAGTGATTTATCACTGGATTATTTCCTTCGCTGATTACTTAATTCGTGGCTAATAATAATTTGCAAAATGATTATCTGAGTCGTCAGGATAATCTCTCATCATTTCGAGACAGATTTTGTGAAAAAAGTTCACATATATTGAAACTGGGTATATTTCAGTTTCCAGTGATTTATTTCATTTTAAAATATACTCTACAAACTAAATTTATTCTTTACTGAAGGCGTTACTGAGTGCATTTTAACACTGATAAGACTCAACGATTTTGATGAATAAATATTCAGCCTCTTAGAAACTTGTTCTTTAGTTATGACTCATGCCCTTCTTAAACTATTCAACAATGATTTGCACTTTTCTCAATAAAATAGTGGCCTACAGTTTTCAAAGACAGCTTTAACTCAACCTTGCTATCCATCAGGAAAGCCGGTTAGATAGTGTGTAGTATCCCATAAGAAAAAAACACTTACATTTAGAAGTCAGACAATGGTGTGTAATTTTTACATGAAGCTTCGAGCTTGAAGATAAGAAGAAGTACTGAAAATATTAAGCTATGTTCCTGAAAAAAATATTGATGCTTCCGCTGCGTCAGCACTTGACGAAAACAAATGAAGGGCAGTACCAGACATCAATATATATATATATATATATATATATATATATATATATATATATATATATATATATATATATATATATATATACACACACACACACACACACACACACATATATATATATATATATATATATATATATATATATATATATATATATATATATATATATATATATATATATATATATATATATATATATATATATATATATATATGGTGCTTCACTATAATGTGACTGAAATAATTAGTAAAAAGCAACAATAATGTATATGAGCGATTGTTTTTCCAAAATACAAAAAAGTGGGTTGTCAAAACGGTCGAAATCTCCTTTTTTTAAAACCCCCTTTTGTATTTTGGAAAAAATGCAATCGTTCATATAAATCATTGTGGCTTTTTACTCATTATTATATATATATATATATATATATATATATATATATATATATATATATATATATATATATATATATATATATATATATGAAATTTTTTTATCACACCGTGATTTATATACAATCATGAAGCTACAAATGTCGTTTAATATCAAATTCACGCTACTCTCGAGTATCTCCGATGGAGAATTATCACCGAAGGGGAATTTATATAAGTGATAAATGAACAGGTACCACTGGGACGCGAACCCTTGACATGGACCCATTCAACGACTCCAGTGGACGTTACCACCGCGCGGTGGTAACGTCCACTGGAGTCGTTGAATGGGTCCATGTCAAGGGTTCGCGTCCCAGTGGTACCTGTTCATTTATCACTTATATAAATTCCCCTTCGGTGATAATTCTCCATCGGAGATACTCTCGAGGTAGCGTGAATTTGATATTAAACGACATTTGTAGCTTCATGATTATATATATATATATATATATATATATATATATATATATATATATATGAATATAAGAAGGCCCATAAAACACTATTTGAACGTTGCAACCATATATTTCGAGCACTTCCTTCTGTGCTCCTGTTCACGGGTGAAATATGGACAGATGAAATGTTCCAGGAGAATATATACAAAGCACAATAATGTAGGTGTGGCATTAAGTCTCCGATGGTATGCAGGTGACCATTCCCAAGAAGGAGGGAAAAATAAACAATTCCCTGGTGGTTTTTGGCCTGATTAACTCCTGTTTTGCGATCCGACTGGTGGTCGTGTTTCCTGGAGATCCTGTTTGAGAAGAGGTTTAAGGATTAACTCGTCAATTTCATCCGCTTTCCAATGTCCTCCTGACAAGTTCATATTGTTGGTTTGATTGATGATAGCAGATTCCAGCATCTTTCTTTTGTACGGACAGCTACTTTTGAAAACCAGCTCCGCCCCGCTCCAGTTTATGGAATGGCCTCTGTCCCTGATATGTAGAAAATTCCTGAACCCTCTGAAGCATACCGTACCGACCTTTTATGCTCTGTTAATCTTTGTGGGAGGGACCTGCCCGTCTCCCCCACGTAAATCTTATATTCATATTACACTGTGGTATTACTTTAAACGACATTCATATATATATATATATATATATATATATATATATATATATATATATATATATATAT
>NC_089780.1:21300165-21302665 GCF_040412425.1 Macrobrachium rosenbergii
TATATATATATATATACATACATATATATATATATATATATATATATATATATATATATATATATATATATATATATATATATATATACGCATACATTTGTGTGTGTGTGTGTATGTGATCGTTCAAATTGTATGTGAATCCCCATATGCTCAGACAATCTGATGATCGAAAAGAGGGGAAATGAAATGGCACTTCAATCACATCTCAGGAGGGAGATGCAGCTGATGCCTCTCTCGGAAAGTAGGGGGCGGGGGGAGGGCAGGTTGTCCGGAAGGCCAGCCAACAGGTGCCTGAATTTCGTGAGGCCCCTTCATAAAGTTTGCATAAAAGGGCAACTGACAATAAGAGCAATATGCATATTAAAATTACCATATTTTTTTTAGGAAAATTTCTATAAACAATAACTGGCAATTATTGCCTAATTTTCCTCGTCTTCTTCGGGTATAGAAAAAAGACGCTAGAAGTGAAATCTTCAAAGACATATTTTTATAAATCACGACAGAAGTCCGGTGAAATAAATAAAAAAGTGATGAAAATGATAGAAATAACAAAACAAATTACGTTATTGTTGAGGAAAGCATCGCAAACCAATATATTCCAACTACTGGATCATTTTCTTGTCCTTCTTCAGGTATAGGTAATGAAAACTACAAATTAAATCTTTAAGATATATATTTACAGATGACGACAGAAATCCGGGAAATAAATAAAAAGAAATTATGAAAACGACGATGGGAATAACAAACAAATTACGTTTTTCTTGAGGAAATAGCCTCTACGAATATATTGAGAATTATAGTCTAATTTTCTTAATCTTCTTCAGGTATAGATAACACGAACTAAATATTAAATCTTAAAGATATATGTTTATAAATCTGGAAAGAAATCAGGTGAAATAATAATAAAAAAAATGTGATGAAATTAAAACAAACGATATTTCAATTGTGCTATATCCTTATCCTCCTGATTCACTACAAACAGTGTCTTAATGTCTTAAATACAAGTTTCGCTCATGAATTGAAATTTTACGAGTAAGATACAAATGAAGTTTAATTTTTTAAATTAGAAAATTAGGATAATATATCTCATTATTATATAGTGCTTTACATAACACAGCAGCTTCAAAAAAAAAAAAAAAAGGATTCAGTCATGAAATGAAATTTGACGAGTATAATGTCAATGAATTTTCATTTTTTTTCAAATTACAAAATTATGATAACATATCCCATTATTACTGTATATACCGCTTTACATAACACATCAGCTTCACACACACACACACACACACACACACACACACACACACACACACACACACAGAAAACAAAAGAATGTAAAGGAAAATTATACGAAGATAACAGTTCTCGGACGAGCCCTAAAACTGTTTTCAATTTCGACGCCCATAAAAGATTTATAGATTCAGTAGGTCTAATCCGTGAAGCCAAACTCCCTTTGAACGGGCTGTGCTACGTATTTCCCGCATGTGATTTCCATATACTTAGCCGTAGAGTTCATCGTGAGCAGCCATTACACGGAGCCCAAAGTTTATAGGGAAAACTTCAAGGAAAGGAAAAATAATTGTCTTGGCTCTAAGAGAGATCTGCATTATTTGCTGAAGGTAATTTTTGTTCATTTATTCGCCATTAAATAGAGTGGTTTTATTATAATGTCCTCAGACAGAAAGTTCGAAAAAAGGAATATTTATTCATCTCATAGTATCCTTTTGGGAAATATTATTCATAATATTGTTCTTTCATAAACGGCTACATATACGGTACTTGCTCTCTCTCTCTCTCTTTCTCTCTCTCTCTCTCTCTCTCTCTCTCTCTCTCTCTCTCTCTCTCTCTCTCTCTCTCTGTGTATAGTAGCACAATCAGTTCTCCCTATAATGTGGTTCGGATTCCACTATAAGCTGTAGGTCCCGTTGCTAAGTAACCAATTGGTTCTTAGCCACGTAAAATAAGTCTAATCCTTCGGGCCAGCCCTAGGAGAGCTGTTAATCAGCTCAGTGGTCTGGTAAAACTAAGGTATACTTAACTTAACTTTAATAAGTAAAAATTTCTGTTGCTGCAAAATAGGCTCATAAGTAGACCAAACGCCAGAAGTTACAATGCATAATCTCTCTCTCTCTCTCTCTCTCTCTCTCTCTCTCTCTCTCTCTCTCTCTCTCTCTCTCTCCACTAATCCTCTCAAGCCTATCTTCTAAACACGCGGAAACGATGGCGGGGCCTTCGAGAGTTGAAGGGACTTTTTTTTTCGAGAGCCGATGCCCCCTGAGCGAATCGTGAGAGAGAGAGAGAGAGAGAGAGAGAGAGAGAGAGAGAGAGAGAGAGAGAGAGAGAGAATGGTTGGGGTGGGGATGTGCGTTATAAAGGGCCTCCCCCGTCGAGTATTATCTTTACTTTAGGTCATAAAATACTTTATTGGTCGCGTGGAGTGGCATCGCCTGCTCTTCCTCACGAACGCTGCAGTTCGAAGGAGGGAAGAGAGTGGGTGCTG
>NC_089780.1:21315165-21337665 GCF_040412425.1 Macrobrachium rosenbergii
TATACAGCCACACACACACACACATATCCGCGCATGCGCCTTAAAAAAAAACTCAAAGCAAGGAATGCACGATTTAAAACATCGTCTCTAATTAACTAACTTATTTACCGAATTCCGCTGAAGAATATTTCAAACAGACGATGAAGGATTAATGCCTTCTATCTTTTACTCCATTTTTTTATCTCATGCTATTTTCGGGGGGCGACGCCGAACGCGTAAGTTAATCATATTAATTATAACCAGATCAGTGAAGGGTGCCTGGCGTCGCCATACCACGGTGCTCGAGATTCGTGACGAAGAGGCGAAGAATTTTTCGCTTTATAATTTTTTCAAAGCTTCGGTCGTTGGCGCGTGTAATCGTCGGCACTTTGTAATATACGTTTGAAAGTTTCATGTTAATGAACTTTCTCATAAAACAGACTTAACCAAATATTACTACAGTATTACAATAAAGTATTTCACTGAACTGTTTCAAACTTAGCAGAAAGTTTATAAGTTTACTTTTAAACAAAATAAATGCAAATTTATTTAGATTTTCAAACAAAATAAGTCTAGATTTATTTAAATAATACCTCATACCATCTCTTAAAGGAATTGCAGCCTCCATAAAAAATTTGATCAAGTTTATTTTCTAAACTAAATAAATCACGCTTTATTCAGATAATACCTCATACCATCTCGTTAAAAGCGTAATATGCTTTTGTCTTTTATTAACAAAAGACAAGTAAAAAATGCGCCATAGTTTCTTCGGCTCAATCGAGTTTTCTGTACATCGTATAATCAAGGCCACCGAAAATGGATCTGTCTTTCGGTGGTCTTGGTATTATGCTGTATACTGTAAGCCGCGCCCCACGAAACTTTAACCAAGGCCAGCTGGTGGCCTGGCCTATATCGTTGCCAGACGCACGATTATTGCTAACTTTAACCTTAAATTAAATAAAAACTACTGAGGCTAGAGGGCTGCAATTTGGTATGTTTGGCGATTGGAGGGCGAATGATGAACATACCAATTTGCAGCCCTCTAGCCTTAGTAGTTTTTAAGATCTGAGGACGGTTAGAAAAAGTGCGGACAGAATAAAGTGCGGACAGCAAAAGTGCGGACGGACAGACAAAGCCATCTCAATAATTTTCTTTTACAGGAAACTAAAAGCATGTTATACGTTTTAACGAGATGCTGTTTTATTCATCCCGTTATCTGACATCTTGTTTTGGTGCCTTTTTGCAATAATTATTTTAAAACTCGGCCAGTTATAATTCACGCGCAATGACGCAAGTGCGTCTTCGTAATTAGATGCACGCATCACTAATTACAAACACGAGTATCCTTCTCCTCGTTCATAATTGTCGATTAAATATCCAACAATAAACCTCTTAATTATTCATTTCCAATTTCTCCTTCTCTCCTGAATAACAGATTCTGTAAAGAGGCCAAGAGACGAACCCTCACATATTATCCGCTCTCGCTAAAATGAGTTGGTACGCGTTTCACTCAAGGTGGTACTTCATAGGTACCTAATTCTGGCGTTGCGCGCCTGTTTCCCAGAGTTTTGGCGATATCTTACTTTCGCGGAGAGAAATGTGTCGCCTTTAATCATGGTTGGACTTAAATGAGTCATCGCTTTCTCTTAATTTTGTTGGTGCACCGGTTGTGGCGTGCTTAGATTTATTTAGGTTTTCCTTTATGTAGAATGATTTACTTAGTATCTGTAGAATATATAAATACATATGAAGATTAGTTTAATTAGTATTCATAAAATATTTACATAAATACACACACACACACACACACACACACACACATATATATATATATATATATATATATATATATATATATATATATATATATATATATATATATATATATATATATATATATATATATATATATGTATACATACACATATATGTATATATAAGTATACTGTATATATGTGTGTGTATAAAATATATATATATATATATATATATATATATATATATATATATATATATATATATATATATATATATATATATATATTTGAGATAAAGATATGAAGAGACAAGGAATGAAGCTATGCAAATTAACTCATTCAACCAAACCAAGAAACATAATTACATACAAAGTAAAAAGGTGAATAACGAATGCTGGGAGTTCCTTTATGTTCCTTTACGGTTGTGTAATGAGATAGGAGAGGGGAGTATAATGAGAATTGAGTTAAGTGAAATTTTAATATTTACTGGAATGAATTGAAAATAACAACGTCAGTATAGGATAACATGTTCGATGAAATTTGAAGTTATTTACTCGAATGAATTGAAAATAACAATGTCAGCATTTGATAACATATTCAAAAGTACATCGTACCCTACGGATTTATAAGCTCTGGGTTCAAAGTGATGTGAATAATTATCATGCAGAAAAAGTTGTTGATCCTAAGTTGTTGTTATACGGTTCGTGTTATACGAGAAAGTGATTACAAAATTCACTGTATTCCATTTCTATAGTCTATTACGTTTCTTCCTGATGCAAGCATCCCACTGAAATATCTGTCTATCTGCCTATCTATCTATCTGTTTATTTATATATATATATATATATATATATATATATATATATATATATATATATATATATATATATATATATATATATATATATATATATATATATATATATATATATATATATATATATATATACAGGGTGCGTCATAAAGTAACGCCCTTTTCAATTTTATATCTTATAATGTATATATTTTCTTTAGTTAATTTGCTAAATCTTAATTTTTTCAGATATTTTATACAACCATGAGATTAACAAAGGAACAGAGTAAAAGCAATTCAATTGTACTATCAAAATAATAAAAATGGTGCTGAAACCGCAAGATTGTTATCAGCTGAATTTAACATCCCAAGGGTGCAAAGCCGAAATCTCACAAGCTAGATTAGGAAATCTGAATCCACAGGAAGTGTAAGTGATGCTCAAAGAGCGGGTAGGCCAGTTGTTGCAACAAGCTTAGAAAAGTCCAATGAACTACAAGAATCGTTGCTGCGTTCTCCTCAAAAATCCAGTAGGCGTCTTTCTGCAGAGTTAGCAATTAGTATTTATATTGAACATTATTAAACCGCATAAGCATTATATTAATTTTGTTAATATATTATATTAATCTATTGACCTGTGGCAATACATTCATGTTCGAAAAAATAAAGGGTAATCAAAAAGGCTTTAATTTTGTTCCACTTAAACAAAGGGGGTTACTTATGCCGCACCCTGTATATGCAATCTGCTTCAGAGGTGTCAAAAAATAAGAGTGAATATTTTAGTAAATGAAGATACTAGCACATTGCACAAGTTATTGTCTTATATATATAAATATATATATATATATATATATATATATATATATATATATATATATATATATATATATATATATATATATATATATATATATATATATATACACATATATATATATATATATATATATATATATATATATATATAAATATATATATATATATATATATATATATATATATATATATATATATATATATATATATATATATATATATATAAGACAATAGCTTTGTGGAATGTGCTAGTATCTTCATTTGCTAAAGTATTCACTCTTATTTTTATTTTTTTTTTTTTACACCTCTGAAGCTGAAGCTGATTAACGTGAAATTATATCAACGCTTCTTTGAATGGAGGAACAGTTTCTAAAACAGCAATCCTTTCATGAGAGTGCACCTCATATGTCTTTCTAATTACCTAAATGATAAATAAACATATAAAGAACGCATAAACATCCGCTTCTGAACAGCCAAGAAAATAGAAGTGAAAACTAAAAGATCACATGCACAAAATAGTTTCGTCTGGGCTCTTAAGACCTTGTTATGATTAGAGCACAAAAGAGATATCTTGACGTCGCAGCAACACAAAGTAATGGCCATTATAATAAAGAAGAAGATAAAGGCTTCTGTCAAAACACTTGGAAAGCGTTTCAACTTCAGTTTCATGACTAAGTCAAGACATGGCAGATAGCTATTTGGTAAAAGGCAGTTGAAACATCTTGTGGACAGGTAAAGTAAAATTTAGACGAAATAATAATAATAATAATAATAATAATAATAATAATAATAATAATAATAATAAGGGACCAGAGGAATGGCACAACAAACCAATGCACGCACAGTACATGAGACAGACTAAAGAACTGGCCAGCGATGAAACATGGCAATGGCTACAGAGGGAACTCAAGAAGGAAACAGAAGGAATGCTAACAGCGGCACAAGATCAGGCCCTAAGAACCAGATATGTTCAAAGAACAATAGATGGAAATAACATTTCACCCATATGCAGCAAGTGCAATATGAAAGACGAGACCATAAACCACATAGCAAGCGAATGTCCAGCGCTTGAACAGAACCAATACAAAAAGAGGCATGATTCAGTAGCAAAGGACCTCCACTGGAGCCTGTGCAAGAAACACCAGGTAGCGTGCAGTAATAAGTGGTACGAACACCAACCTGAGGGAGTGATAGAAAACGATTAGGCAAAGATCCTCTGGGACTATGGTATCAGAACAGATAGGGTGATACGTGCCAAAAGACCAGACGTAACGTTGATTAACAAAATCAAGAAGAAAGTATCACTCACTGATGCTGCAATAGATGAGAAAGAAAGAGAAAAAATTGATAAGTATCAAGACCTGAAAATCGAAATAAGAAGGATATGGAGTATGCCAGTGGAAATTGTACCCATAATCATAGGAACACTAGGCACGATCCCAAGATCCCTGAAAAAGAATCTGGAAAAACTAGATGCCGATGTAGCTCCAGGACTCATGCAGAAAAGTGTGCTACTAGAAACAGCGCACATAGTGAGGAAAGTGATGGACTCCTAAGGAGGCAGGATGCCCCACACTATAAAATCCACCCAGTCGAATAGGATGACTGTGATAGACCAATTATAATAATAATAATAATAATAATAATAATAATAATAATAATAATAATAATAATAATAATAATAATGTTTTTAATGATAGTCAAGACATTGCAGATACTTATATGTCAAAAGGCAGTTGAAACATCTTCTTAATAACCAAAATAAACATGAGACGACGAATTAATAATAATAATAATAATAATAATAATAATAATAATAATAATAATAATAATAGTTTTCTTTATAATCATTCATACCTGAACGACTTAGGTAAAAGGAACTCTAAGAAGACAACTCTGGGGAACAATGTGCATGAAAGCACGTACTCCTAAAGATTCCAGACATTCCTTAGTATATATATCTATATCTATATTATATATATATATATATATATATATATATATATATATATATATATATATATATATATATATATATATTATATATATATATCAGCGTAAACAACGCAAGCACGCACACACAAGCGCACATACACATACACAAACACACTTGGGAGTGGCTTCGAAGATTGTCAACAGAAACATACACGCAAACACAAACACGCACGCATACGCATACATACACACATACGCACAGACACACACACAAACACACAACAAAAAATGCAACTGAGTATGACCCACCCACGCAAGTATATTTCATAGGAGTGGCTTCGAAGATTGTCAACATAAACATACACGCAAACACACACGCACATACACACAGTCACAAACATTCTCAGAAGAGAGAGAGAGAGAGAGAGAGAGAGAGAGAGAGAGAGAGAGCCCTCCCTCACCAGATATTTCGGCCACAATTTGAATTACTTTTACACGCAATATAACTTAGACACCAAACAAAGGGAGTTGGGGCCCCGTTCCTCAAGATACTTGGCAGGCAGAAAATTCCATGGCGGGTACACATGTCACATAAAATTCCCCCTTTTATTCTCTCATTTTTGCCTTCTTCCTCTCCTCTCCTCCCGTGCATGCGTTGCCGTCTCTTTCTCTCTCTCTCTCTCTCTCTCTCTCTCTCTCTCTCTCTCTCTCTCTCTCTCTCTCTCTGTTGCCGTTATTCATTTGACTCTCTTATTCTTGTCTTCTTTTGAAAATCTCTCTCTCTCTCTCTCTCTCTCTCTCTCTCTCTCTCTCTCTCTCTCTCTCTCTCTCTCTCTCTCTCTCTCTCTCTTTCTGTTGCCGTTATTCATTTGACTCTCTTATTCTTGTCTTCTTTTGAAATCTCTCTCTCTCTCTCTCTCTCTCTCTCTCTCTCTCTCTCTCTCTCTCTCTCTCTCATCATTATCCATCTGTCGCATTCTTATTCTTGTCTTATTTGCAGAATCTCTCTCTCTCTCTCTCTCTCTCTCTCTCTCTCTCTCTCTCTCTCTCTCTCTCTCTCTCTCTCTCTCTCTCATCATTATTCATCTGTCTTTTTCTTGTCTTCTTAGAAATCTCTCTCTCTTCTCTCTCTCTCTCTCTCTCTCTCTCTCTCTCTCTCATTATTCGTCTGTCGTATTCTTGTCTTCTCAGAAATCTCTCTCTCTCTGTCTCTCTGTCTGTCTGTCTGTCTCTCTCTCTCTCTCTCTCTCTCTCTCTCTCTCTCTCTCTCTCTCTCTCTCTCTCTCTTCCTTTTGCTATTATTCATCTGACTGTCCTATTCTTGTCTTCTTTGTAAAACAAATCAATTGAAATCCAGTCTGCTCATTTGACATCATCATCCTCATTATTTATTATTATTATTATTATTATTATTATTATTATTATTATTATTATTATTATTATTATTATTATTATCATTCCAACAAATTCTGGACAATGTGGATTCAGAACGTCACCTCTGCACACGTAATTCTTATTTTTAGGAAGCAAATTCCGAATTTCTTTCTGTCGTAAATCCCGGCCGATTTAACTGTTGACTTCAGAGAATTAGCTCTGATCGCATCAGAGTTTATCTGACGTCATCATCCAGAACAAACAAACAAACGAAAACAGACGAAATGGAAGAGAATGATAAAGAAAGTTATAATGAAGAAAATATCGAATAAACGAATGATGGTGGAGTTTTGGATGACAAATTAATTCTGGGCCTCAAATCGTATCTCACTTGTTTACATCTTACAACATCTTGCATCAGTTCATCTACACGTGAAATATCAAGAACACGCAAACGGTGAAAGATGAAATAAAGGAGAACGATAAAGAATGGTAAGAGACAACGTAAGAAAATAAGAGAAAGATGATGAAGGTTTGGATAATGCATCTGCACGTGAAATACCAAGAACAAACAAACGCTAAGAGACGAACTAGAGGAGTACAGTAGAGAACCAGAAGAGATAAAGTAGAAAAATAAGCGAATGACGATAAAAGTTTTGGACAGATAAATTCCTGGCCTCAAATCGTATCAGAATCAAAGTTGACAAGCTGTCCGTCCTGTCTTGTACCCAGTTCGTTAGACGACGCTGTTTATTACGCGATTTATTATCGCCATCTTCTCAGCTTATTAGTGCCGTAGGTTTTGGGAAATGCGTCTGTCTTGTCTCGTATTTTTAAGGAATATTTCCATGAAATTCTCTGGTTTCGGAACAGAGAGTCGTACTCACGACACGCGCAAACACACATTATATATATATATATATATATATATATATATATATATATATATATATATATATATATATATATATATATATATATATATACACACACATACATACATACGTACATACATACATACATACGAGTTAAGTATTTCCAATACAATCGTACCCAGTATGTAAACATTCGTATGCCCATCATCATAACTGAAATAATAAGGATATTCTTTTAAACAAATCTCTATCTCTTCCTTTATTTCTCAACCTTACGCATGACATTCATCCAAACCAACCGAACACACTTACTCTCCATTAAACAAAGTCCTACAAATTAAAAACAAAAAATAACAAGTAAAAAATGCGCCGAAGTTTCTTCGGCGCAATGAGTTTTCTGTACAGCTTATAATTAAGGCCACCGAGAATAGATCTATCTTTCGGTGGTCTCGGTATAATGCTGTGAGAGCCGCGGCCCTTGAAACTTTAACCACTGCCTGGTGGTGGCCTCGCCTACATCGTTGCCAGATGCACGATTATGGCTAACTTTAACCATAAATAAAATAAAAAATACTGGAGCTAGAGAGCTGTAATTTGGTATGTTTGATGATTGGAGGGCGGATGATCAACATACCAATTTGCAGCTCTCTAGCCTCAGTAGTTTTTAAGATCTGAGGGCGGACAGAAAAAGTGCGGACGGACACACAAAGCCCGCACGATAGTTTTCTTTCACAGAAAAATAAAAACTAAAAAATAAGAAAATCTAAACTCTCGATATTAATAATATAGATCTCCTGTGCACTAAATAAGGGGCCAGAAATTCAAGGCAAATAAAACTGACTGGGGGGAGGCTATTTTCCTCCTCATTATCTTTTAATAAGTTCCCGAGAGATCGTGGCTTAAGGCTCTTTTTATCGTTTTGTTGATCTGGGGAGAGGAGAGAGAGAGAGAGAGAGAGAGAGAGAGAGAGAGAGAGAGAGAGAGACTATTTCTGTGGTGATTAGCGTAGGAAAATGAACTGCATTTATGTTAAGGAATATCTTTCATGTTAAGTTTACGTTTCATCTAGCTTTTATAACTATGTTTGTTGCCAGCTCTCTCTCTCTCTCTCTCTCTCTCTCTCTCTCTCTCTCTCTCTCTCTCTCTCTCTCTCTCTCTCTCTCTCTCTCTCTCTCTCTCTCTCTTTATATATATATATATATATATATATATATATATATATATATATATATATATATATATATATATATATATATATATATATATATATATAAAGAGAGAGAGAGAGAGAGAGAGAGAGAGAGAGAGAGAGAGAGAGAGAGAGAAATAAAATTCTGAATCAAAGTTGCATCGCCAAGATCATTCTTCCCTATCACAATAAATTAGTCATGCATAGTCCTTAACTAATGTTCCTTCACATCAAAGCTGAATCAGGGAAAGATTTTACTATTAATTCCGCCCCAAATATCTTATTATGCCTTGCTCTTAATATTAATATGAAACCCTCTCCAAAGCAAAAATGCTTTATGAAATAATTATTGCAATAGAAAATAAATGGAATCCATTTTGGGAATGGAGAAATTCACTATTTGGGGCTCACATTGAGTTAAGAAATGTTTCAGTACAATAATGAAATAATTTGTTTAGTAGGTAGAACTTTTTAGTTAAGAATTTTTCTTATATTAGTTTTCTTTGTGCAGTACTGTAACAAAAGTCAAAATTTTTTTTTTCTGATGATCATGTTTTTTTGTGTTCTGTTGCATTTAAATCGATTGCAGTGGTCCTATTTATGCGACAAAACTGTCGTTAAGGTAAATCGATTGTAAAATCTGTTTGTTTCCTATATAATTTGCTCAAATGTTTAAGTGTGAGGATTACTATATATGTATATATATACATCTATATATATATATATATATATATATATATATATATATATATATATATATATATATACATCTATATATATATATATATATATATATATATATATATATATATATATATATATATATATATATATATATATTATATAACTGAATCACGAAAATATGGAACGTGACGATTATATAAATAAAGACAAAATCCACGACGGGAAGAGAAACAATGGAGTGCTGCAAGGCCTTTCGACTTATCGTCTGCTAAGTAAAGGAAGATAAGTCGAAAGGCCTTGGAGCACTCCATTGTTTCTCTCTTCTTCGTGGATTTTGTCTTTATTTATATAAATATATATATATATATATATATATATATATATATATATATATATATATATATATATATATATATATATATATATATATATGTATGTATGTATATATACATATATATATCTATATGTGTGTGCATAATATATATGCATACATGCATACACTCGCCTCTTTTCACTTAACAAGGCACGAAAATTCATGCAGCAGCTTTCCAGCGTCATACATTCTCCTCTTTACCAGAATCTTTTATATACACGAAAGGCTGTTTTTCATAAGCCTCTTTACTCCCGTGTTCTCAAATGAGTTGGAAGAATAATCCCCCTTTCCTATAACAAGCTCATCCGGGACGCAAGGCGCTTTTGGCAAGCTGGGCTCTCTCTCTCTCTCTCTCTCTCTCTCTCTCTCTCTCTCTCTCTCTCTCTCTCTCTCTCTCTCTCATGCACAAGTAGCAAGCCTTTTTCTTTCGTTGCATGCAATGGTTCGTGGAATAGTCTGTCTGTCTCTCTGTGTCTCTGTTTCTCTCTCGCTTCGTTCAAGGATCTCTCTCTCTCTCTTTCATCAAGCGAATGGTTCATCTCTCTCTCTCTCTCTCTCTCTCTCTCTCTCTGCATGGTTCATGGATCCCTCTCTTTCTCACATCACTGCATGGTGCATGGTTCATAAATTCTCTCTCTCTCTCTCTCTCTCTCTCTCTCTCTCTGTTCATGGATAGCTCACTCTCTCTACCATTTCTCGCAAGGAGCATGGCTCTCTCTCTCTCTCTCTCTCTCGCTCTCTCTCTCTCTCTCCCTCTCGCATGGTTCATGGATAGCTCAATCTCTCTACCATTTCTCCCAAGGGGCATGGTTCTCTCTCTTTCTCTCTCTCTCTCATGCACAAGCAACAAACCTTTTTTCTGTTATTGCATACAGTGGTTCATGTCCTTTTTCCCTGTGACATCTTTTCCTGCGACTTTATTACCGGCCACCAAATCTGATGTGAGTATTGACTTTTTTGGCCATTTCCTGCAAAATCTGTTGGCATTCTCAGGGATGAATCCTCATCTTAAGTATAAAAGTAATGTTTTTATGAGAATACCCTTATCAGGTGACTGGGGTAACCAGGCACAAATTCATTTCCCCGTAGAGGAAGCGTTAGTGCCGTCAGTGCACCTCACGCGGTGCACTGTAGGCATTACTTAAGGTTCTTTGCAGCATGCCTTCGGCCCCTAGCTGCAAACCCTTTCATTGTTTCTACTGCACCTCCTTTCATATTCTCTTTCTTCCATCGTACTTTCCACCCTCTCCTAAAAGTTGATTCGTAGAGGAACTGCGAGGTTTTCCTCCTGTTACACATTTCAGACCTTTTACTGTCAATTTGCGTTTCAGCTCCGAATAACCTCATTGGTCCCAGTGCCTGGCCTTTGGCCTAAAGTCTATATTCAACTCAGTTAGGAATAAATTTGATTACCATATGACGAAAACATTAGCTATCAAGAGTTACGCAGGTGTAATTTGAATGTGTCAGTATTGTTCATTATTAAAGGTATTTTTTTTAACTACCAACAGTAGGAGTAATACAGTTTGGGGAAGCTGCAATAGGCAAAAGAATGAAAAAGCTACATAGAGCACACACCACGTATCAAGCTTACACAGCAGCAGTTTGTGCAATGTAAACGAAGTTGAAAACACACACACACACACACACACACACACACACACACACACACACACACATATATATATATATATATATATATATATATATATATATATATATATATATATATATATATATATATATATAAATTATTTTAGCTAAAAGGAAATGTCTTCCCTGGCATGATGAAGGATCCCCAGGAACAGAGAACGGGATGAGCTGAACGCCTCCTGAAGAAGGTGTCTAGGAACTCAATCACTTCTCCACGACGAAGGAGGAATAATGAAAAAAAAAAAAATTAAATCCCAAGAAAGGCGGCGCAGGTGATGTTCCGTTGGATAAATTGAGCAGCGTGAAAATAGTCACCTCTCAGATTATGTCAGATTTACCCAATATTTATTCTCGTTCTGTTCTCTTGACAGTGCATGGTTTTTTTGTCATTTTTTTTTATTTACTTTGGTCTGTTTTTTTTTTATTTAGTTCTGGTTAGATTTTTCTAATTTTTTTCGTTCAATTCTCTTGATTGTTTGTGTTTTTTCGACTTTTTTTAATTTACTTTCGTCTGTTTTTTTTTTAGTTCTGATTAGATTTTTCCATTTTTTTTCGTTCAATTCTCTTGATAGTGTGTACGTGTTTTTTTCAACCTTTTTATTTACTTTCGTCTGCTTTTTTTTTTATTTAGTTCTGGTTGGATTTTTCCAATATTTTTTCGTTCAGTTCTCTTGATACTGTGTATTTGTGTGAGTGTTTCTTTTAACTTTTTTATTTACTTTCGTCTGCTTTTTTCTATTTAGTTCTGGTTAGATTTTCCGATTTTTTCGTTCAATTCTCTTGATAGTGTGTGTGTGTGTGTGTGTTTGTGTGTGTATTTTTTCAACTTTTTTATTTACTTTCGTCTGCTTTTTTTTTATTTAGTTCTGGTTAGATTTTCCAATTTTTTTCGTTCAATTCTCTTGATAGGGTGTGTGTGTGTGTGTGTTTTTGTCAATACATTTTTTCATGTGCGCCAGTCTGTTTCTCTTTTATTATTGGTTCTTTTTTTTTTTTTTGAGGATTCGCGATGTCCTTCCAATGTGTGAGTGCTTTTTTAAACACTCGTCTGCTGGTTCAGTTTTTTTTTTTTTTTTTGTGAATGTCCTTCCAATGTCATTTGTGTTTTTCCTGCCTCCATAAAACTTGGAAAATACAACACCATATTTCGTAGTCTTTCGGCGTTAGGGCCATAAAGTATATCGGGAGGGAATTACTATTTATTTTTATACCTCTTCTTGAAACTGCATGAAGTAATGCTGATTTATGTTGGCAAAAATAATAATAATAATCAAGCATTAAATATTGAACTTTATATAATAAAAATGTTCACCTTTACGATGACATTCAGTAATGAGATATGAATCACGATGTGCTTCAGAACTGACTATATATATATATATATATATATATATATATATATATATATATATATATATATATATATATATATATATATATATATATATATATATATATATATACACGTCAGCTCTAAAAGGGATGAAGTCTCCTATCCTACTAAAGGTCTGTGCCTATACAGTAATTGAAAACCCATGTTTACGGCAAGAAATATTTTGGAATACATTAATCTAAATATATCTGTATGTATATATATATATATATATATATATATATATATATATATATATATATATATATATATATATATATATATATATATATATATAAATGGAAAACACACCACGACTCTGTCTACTTATCCAGAACTTTGAAGAAATATTAAAAACAGAATTCAGGAAATATGAAAAAGTCTGCATCAAAGAAGTCAATGCCACAAAGGCGATCGACTACAACAAAAAGTGTGTGAGAGAGAGAAACTCTGCCTGAGAAACATATGAACATATATACATACATATATATGTATATGTATATATATATATATATATATATATATATATATATATATATATATATATATATATATATATATATATATATATATATATATGTATATATAGGTGTGCGTGTATCTTCTTCAAAGGAGCATTCCATTTATCAATGTAGTTTTCCCTTAGCTTCCAATGGCAACGTGAGGGAAACATAATGGAAACTGGCAAGATGTTATTTTTCTTTTTAAAGCTGAAAGCAATTTGCCAAATGGACCCCACGTGATGTAGGTAGCCTCTTCATTATGCTCTAGAGAATAATGGTCTCAGTTGTAATTAAGGGGAAAAAAAATTAGCGGAGTTACGTCATTGCGAGAGGAAAGTAGTTCTTTTATTTTTGTTCATTTTTTTTTTTTTTGGGTCGGGTTCTTTCAGACGAAGAGTTACCAGAATTGTAGGTTATTTTTTTTCCTTTTCAACTTGTTTCTATTTTTAATTTTTCATTTTTCCTTCTGAGAATGGCACTTAACGTAGATTGTTTATTTTGTGGGGACATGAGAAACCTTTCTGGGGACTTGTGTATTCAAATTGTTTTGATGATTTAAGAAATATTTTTCACCATTTCCTTCGTTTTTATATATCTTATATATTTTGTTAACACATATTTATATATTCTATTAACATGCAATGCTTGTGGGACCATGAGAAACCTTTCTGAGAACTTGTACTTTCAAAATGCTTGGACAATCTAGGAAATCCTTTTTAGCATTCCCTTCGTTTTTTATATATTTTATATGTTTTATTAACATATATTTATATATTTTAATAACGTACATTAGTTTTGTGGAGCTATGAGAAACCTTTGTAACAATCTTTATGTTTATTTTGTTTTCATAATTTAAGAAAATCTTTCCTTTTTTTACAATTTCTTTCTACGTTCAAAGTTCATCTCTCCTTCATATTGCTACAGTCACAACCAGATCAGATTTAAACAAAACCCTTTTCAATCTTTTAACGAGAATTCCGATTTCAATTTATTTCCCTGACAAACTTTCCCCCTTTTACAAATTAATTTAAGATGTGTAAAAAAAGAAAAGAAAAAAGCAATTTAAGATAGGCTTAAAGTTATGTTCTGACAACAGTTTGAGGAACATTTGTTACAGGAGATTTCATGTAATGTTGTAATTGGAGACCATGTGTATTGTACGTTGAACTTTTTTAAATAAAAGAGAAAAAGAAATGTAAAGACATGGGATTTATTGCTTCCTTTTGAGTTCTGAATCTTTGTAAATTCATGGGTTACGCTTTCTTTTGTTTATATCTGAATATTCTAGGGAAATAAAAGGAATATGAAATGGTTCTGGTACTTCTTAGTGCTAACGTGAAGATCAGTCATTCAGGACTACTGGAGTTACTGGTTCAGAATGAATGAGTCAGATATTATTGAAATGATTTGAATATTACCTGAAATCAACCACTTTATCTTGATTAAAGTAAACATATCAATTTAACAAGTGTTTTCCAAGAGAGTTCTTGGGAAGGTTCCTTACGGGGAATGAAATACACTTAAATACTGGTTTTATTTACCAGTCAATAGAGTGTCTCTGAATAACTGAAGATTTTATTTTATTTTTATTTTGCTTTTATATCGTCTATACAAAGTGGCATTCAGAAATTACCTCTCGATATTGATCATTCGACATTTGATAAAATATCCCCAGCCGTCACCACGCTCGTGTTTACCTTAGTTAAGCTAAAATGGTACCTGAACATAAAATCAAAATGGTCAAAACATGTGAGAGATGATTTCAGGACAACACAATAGTTCATTTGGGGGAAAAGCTAATGCCTTCGCTCGGAAAATTTATGCACCTGTTTCGTGGGGCTGGCAAACACTGTAGGCCAAATTAGTGTGCTTTTGATACGCATCTGCAAGCGAATTTGTCTTCGTTTACGGATTTTAATTCAAATGGATGACTTTGAAAATATCGTTCTCTATAATTTTGCCTCTTTTGTTTCTGGCTGTGAAAGGTAGGATACTGGTAAGCTAATTTCGTTTTAATGAAATTGGAGATATTCTATGACCAAAGGATAATGTGTGTGTGTATATATGTATATATATATATATATATATATATATATATATATATATATATATATATATATATATATATATATATATATATATATATAAATACATGTATAAATATATATATATATATATATATATATATATATATATATATATATATATATATATATATATACATATATATATATATATATATATATATATATATATATATATATATATATATATATATATATATTTTATATATATATATATATATATATATATATATATATATATATATATATATATATATATATATATATATATATATATATATATATATATTATCCTTTGGTCATAGAATTACCTCCATTTTCAATAAGATTTAATTGTACTCAAACTAAGGAACGTTCTCCTATTAATTTTTTTTTTTTTTTGGTAACTCGCAACCATTAGCTGAATAGTTGACTAAAATCATTAGTATGGTACCGTGCACTTTAAACTGTTCTACGCACTGGTCTAAAAATTGTCATCCGTAACTGACATTATGTCGGTAGTAATATCTGTGCTTAGCTATAAACTTTCAGTAAATAAAAAAAAAATACCATTGAACTTTCAGTGCGTTAAAATTGTACCCAGAATTTATACATCTCTTTTTAGAACATATCTCTTTTAGCATTTATATTGCTGACCCCAGAAAAATTCACCAGCGGTGGTCCGCGAAAGCATTTAAAAGTATTCGAATAAGCTGAGCCGTTGTATTGTCTGTGGTCAAGCTTCTTTTTTTTTTTTTTTTTTTTTTTTTTCGTAGACACATTCTGCACACACAACTGTGCAACCGGATTTGGCTTCGTGGTTTACGTTGCCCGTGCAATATCCTTGTTTTTTTTTCTGTGTCCTGAAATACTGTGTTTGTTCCCATTTTTTATAAGAGCTTTTAGTTCTCACAGAAGTGCCAGTGTTTAAAAATTACTTATATTTTTATTCAGTCAGTTCGATAATGTAAGATTATTACTTTTGATTACAGAAAAAACAATGGCATGGCATAGAACATTGTCAGTTTTATTTTTGACCAATGTAAACCTAAGATATCTTGGTAACCTTGCGACCAATTCGAGCTAATAAAATCTTCATAAAGCAAAGAATATAGAATATTCCACTCCAGTTCTGGAACGCACTGGAAAAAATCCCCACATTCTTTTTTCGATTCATTCTGATCCCCCTTCCGCTCAGGAATAAGCAAATGGCTCAGAAACTTGCGTTATTTTTACCTTAGGCAGTTTTTTTCTCTCCCTCGTCTACGCTTCTGTTGTCTCAAGAGGGAAAAATGATAAGCTAGGTTTTGTTTACACAGGATTTTCAATTAGCTGGTTTATGATAAAACGTTACCCTGGGACACTTCAATGTCTTTTTTTTTTTTTTTGCATGCTATTGAGAAATAGCTTTATTTCCTACCAGGATTTTTCAGTGTTTTACTTTGTGTGAATATAATTTATGCTATTTATATTTTAGAGCATTTTACAACTTTCATCGTGCTAATATTTTTTTCAATTTTTACATATCAGAAATAAAGATTCCATGACTAGATAAAAGGACGCATAACAAATACATCAACGCTTAGTGAGCATTTTGTAAATATATCCTGGTGGTAAACATTACTTCAATGACTTAAAAATTTTCCCAGTATTTTGATTGTATTTCCCCCAAATTTTTCATTGTTTCACCAACAATTAATGATTTGAGAAAAATCAGGACACCTCGAAAATCGTACAGAGAGAGAGAGAGAGAGAGAGAGAGAGAGAGAGAGAGAGAGAGAGAGAGAGAGAGAGAGAGAGAGAGAGAGAGAGTAATGTATGCAGCCCAATTATGGACAACGGAATCACATTCCAACTTCTGCTTCTATTTCCTGAAGTGTTGGTGTCGTTCTTACGTTCATTCTTTCACTTTTAGTTTTCGTTCTTATTCGGTTTTTCTTTCACGTATTTTTTTTTTCTTTTTTGGTTGATTCATTTCTTCTGCAAATGCCATTGCACTTTTAACTTCGATACAGTTACTAATGAACTGAAATTATTCTTTTTTTTCAGTCAAGGGATTGCCTGAGTTACATAATCATTGTTGAAAAAGAATTTGCTATCAATTGATGGAAGGAAATTTTGCTATTAAATGTAAAAAAGAACTAATTTCTTTCAACAAGTCAATAAATGTCAAGGAGTGTTTTAGCACCTAGTATATTCTTTTACACACGAATATGCACTTGATACCCTAAATATTTTTTACACTAAAACCATCCACAATCGTTTAAATATCCTGGTTGGAGGTTACAAGAATGAATACATCAATATGCTTAACAGTATTCAATGGCAGATCAAAAACAACTGAGTATTCTAAAGGAATGTATAATTATATACAGGTTTCTAGAAGGCAAATAATATTTATCATAATGATATTTACTAAACTCTTGGGAGGGATTCTAAACGCATAATTTCAGGAATTAGGAAAGTCTAGATAGCTATAAAGATACACAGAAACAGATTATATATATATATATATATATATATATATATATATATATATATATATATATATATATATATATATATATATATATTTATATACATAACATATATATATATATATATATATATATATATATATATATATATATATATATATACATATACACAAACACTCTTTCTCTCAATTTTTTTAGCTATTTGAAAGTTCCTAATCCCTGAAACGAGATATTTAGCAATCCCTCCAAAGAGCGGAACAAAACCGAGAGAGAAAGACGCAAAAAACTCGAGCCACTTGACATCTCGAATTTCCTTGGACGGACGCCAGAGAAGTTGTAACATAAAACAATTCCTTAGGGGGTACACGAAGGCACTCAGGCTTACAGACATGCACGAGCGTACACTGGAGTCTGCATACAGCTTGCTTACAGCTTTATAGAGCAATAGATAAAAGTACAGGGGGGAATATTTCTCTGAAAACATCTCCCGGGGAACCATTTTTTCAAGTTTATCTTTATAGTTTTTGCCCGTCTTCCTTTTGTCAAAGTTAATTCGAGGGAGAGATATAATGAGAGTTGCCAACTTGTTATTTCTCTTTTAAAAGCTGCAAGCAATTTGCCAAATGGACCCGAGATGATGTATGGAGCTTTTCATTATACTCCGGGGAATTTGGTCTCGGTTGTAATTAAGGGGGGGAAAAGATGCTGCTCTAAATGATTGCCTGGGGAAAAATCTAATGTTTTTTTTAAACGTTTTTTTTTTATGTTTTGTTTACTTGGGTCCTCTACATCTTCTTCTTCTTCTTCTTCTTCTTCTTCTTCTTCTTCTTTCCAGATTGCTAATCGACGTCGAGTCTTTTTTTGGAGGTATGGGGAACATTTCGAAGAGGTTCCATATCCGGTTTTTTAAGGGTATTAAAATTTTTGTATAAAATTTTCCCAGTCTAGGTTTTTCCTCTTTTATCCTCTAATTATCCTGCTATAAAATTTCATTTTTATATATATATATATATATATATATATATATATATATATATATATATATATATATATATATATATGCATCCTACGTTTTCAGTCTACGAGATCTCCTAACTTGTCAAACATTTCCCTTGCCAATTATACTCTTTACTTGGAGGCATTCAAAGTTAACCGGCCTCTTTTGAAAATAGAATGTTTCCATGTTAATAGAATGATCCTTTTCTTAATGTAGATATCCTCTATTTCTGATTGGTCGTTGAAATGTCCTTGTACTGAAGATTTATAATATAGGACATCGTGGTTGGTTAAAGTTTAAATTGTTTTGAATAATCTAATTTGCATAAGTACTTCGAGAAACGACTCCACTTTCATTAACTTGAAGTGATATCACCAACTTATCAAAGGGAGTTTTCTTAGAAATATATTGAGGTGAATGTTAACAGTTTTCGTTTCTTTGTCTTTATATTCTTCTCGTAGGCACGAAATCGAAAATATTTATTGATTAATTTAATGAAAAATTTAAATGTCTGATGAGACGCCATATTTCACGAAGAAGAGTATCTTTCCATTTATATTTTTTTTTTTATTAGACCAGTTCAATATTTCTGTGTAGAGAGCCTATAAAATAGGACCTGTTTCAGGGAATGTCAAGAAGGGAGAAAATCAGAAATGAAAAAATGGGAAATTAGAAAAGGCTACTTTATCTTCCAATTTACGATCAGAGTTATCATGTCTTCACCACATACATTTTTGTCACATGTCATTACAAATGAATACTACTTGAAAAAAATAATCAAACAGATATTTATAAAAAGCCAATCAATAAAATTTGTAAAACAAAAAATCATTGTGATAACATTTCTAAATGATATGGGCGACCTACAGTTCAAGAAAATTACCCAGGGATAATAGAAATTTCATACAACTTAAATCCAACATTAACATGAGATTATGTTATCCTAACATTACCATATGATATCCTAACATTGGCGTATGTTATCATAACATTGGCATGTGTTATCCTGACATATGTTATACTAACATTAACATTTGTTATCCCAACATTAACATGTGTCATCCTAACATTAGCATGTTTTATCCTAACATTAGCACATGTTATCTTAACATTAACGTAAGTTATCCTAACATTAGCATATGTTATCCTAACATCAACACATGCTATCCTAACATTAACATAAGTTATCCTAATATTAGCACACGCTCTCCTAACATTAGCTTAAGTTGCCCTAACATTAGCTTGTGTCACCCTAACGTCAACGTGTTATCCTAACATTAGCTTATGTTATCCTAAAATTAGCTTATGGTACCCTAACATAAACATATGTTATCCTAACATTAGCATATGTTATCCTAACATTAGCTTATGTTATCCAAAAATTAGCTTATGTCACCCTAGCATTAACATATGTTATCCTAACATCAGCATGTGTTATCCTAATATTAGCTTATGTTATCCTAAAATTAACATATGTTACCCTAACATTAACATATGTTATCATAACATTAGCATATGTTATCCTAACATCAACACATGCTATCCTAACATTAACATAAGTTATCCTAATATTAGCACACGCTCTCCTAACATTAGCTTAAGTTGCCCTAACATTAGCTTGTGTCACCCTAACGTTAACATGTTATCCTAACATTAGCTTATGTTATCCTAAAATTAGCTTATGGTACCCTAACATAAACATATGTTATCCTAACACTAGCATATGTTATCCTAACATTAGCTTATGTTATCCAAAAATTAGCTTATGTCACCCTAGCATTAACATATGTTATCCTAACATCAGCATGTGTTATCCTAATATTAGCTTATGTTATCCTAAAATTAACATATGTTACCCTAACATTAACATATGTTATCCTAACATTGATATATGTTATCCTAATATTAGCAAATGTTATCCTAACATTAGCTTATGCTACCCTAGCATTAATATACGTCACCCTAACACTAGCATATGTTATCCCAACATCAACGCATGTTATCCTAACATTAGCTTATGTTATCCTAACATTAACATACTGTATGTTATCCTATCATTAGCATATGTTATCCTAACATTAACATATGTTATTTTAACATTAGCTTATGTTATCCCAACATAAGCGGTTAAACTTCGTGGACCGTCCTAATTGATGCAAATTGCCTCTACGGTCCTCTGAGGATTTATCTCGATGAAGTTGAATAATTGAACGTCATTCCAGGAATGCCATCCCCTGGATTCTCTGATTCCTAGAGAACTGGAACCACCTCCTCTGCTGATTAGCTTTCTATAATAGGATGACAATTAAATATTTTTTATTTTAGTATACATATCTTTTACAAAGGGCAAATCTTTAGGAAGCTTTGTATAGGGAGGCTGATGGCTTCTAGTGGGTATTCGCCTTTAATTTTTCAAGTAGTATTAATCAATGAGGGTGCTATGCCCACGTTCTCTTCTAAATTGGTAACCCGATGTCAAATTCACTGCATGCGTCAACTTACGTATAAGTATAATGTGCTAAGTAATCGAGAGTTGATTCAGTCACTTTTAAAATTAGTTTCGTAACAGTTAGACCACGGGATTCACACACAATCACACACACTATATATATATATATATATATATATATATATATATATATATATATATATATATATATATATATATATATATATATATATATATATATATATATACGCAGACACATATATTTATGTATGTATTCATATATACATATATGTATATACAGTATATATGTATGTATGTATACAAACACACACGCACAAAAATCCGTGTGCGTTTGCATTGACAAAAGCAATACAGAACCTGCGTGCCCAACACCGCATCCAAACCAGAATAATTACAAAGCACCCTCCGAGAACTCTGCTGGCAAACAAAGGAAACTCTAGCGTGATGAAAACGCGCCCAAGAAAAGAAGCGTCCACGCACTGAAACTCCCGAAGGAGGCGTCTACAGGCACAATGGCTGCGACATTCCGCCGGGATAATCGCAAAGGAATTGGGCGACGAAAGCAAAGACGCAGGTGATGCTTTGCTCGGACAAATTAAGATGTGCCGAAAGAGATCACAGCTGTTGTACTGTGCGTGTAGGTGTCTCGAAGGCCAATATTTCTTGGTTATTTTTTGCGGTGCATTTTTCAGCTTTCCTATCAGCATTTATCTTGTACTTTTTGTTTACGTTTTCCTTCTATTGTTCTCTGCATTTTCTACCTTCGTGTGTGTCAGAAACATATTGTTACTGAGCTTATTTTGTTTTCGCAGTGAGTGCCAAATGTATATTGTTTGTTGTCGTTGTATATATTTATTTTCTTGAGCAAAATTCCATGAATTATTACTGTTTTTTTCTGCTTTCTAGTTTGTCAGAAACATATTGTTACAACGCTTCTTTGCTTTCATAGCGAGTGCTCAAAATATATTGTGTGTTGTTGTTAAATATATTTTTTCTTGAGTAAATTCCATGAATTATTACTGATACCTTGAAAAGTTTTAAATGATAAAGTCCCATGGTATTAATGTGAATAATTACAACTAGTTAAAAAAAAAGATTATTGCTTCTAAAGCAATTAAATAACAACAACCACTTCAGGTTTAGAATACAGTGGAAAATATCCCCTTTCATAAATAAAAGAAAATGGATTAGAT
>NC_089780.1:21345165-21377665 GCF_040412425.1 Macrobrachium rosenbergii
AAGCTTCCTCCACCTCCCCACCCCCCAAACACCTCTAGCATTCCCTCCCGGTAAACAAGCTCGTCTGAGATGAGGATTTTAACGGTGATATTCTTCCTAAAATACAGAGAAGAAAGTTTTTAGCCATGTGTCATTAACGAAGGTGAATCATCATCTCAATTTTATGAAGAATAGCAGCAGACATATGAATTATTAATTCATGCTTTACAAGGTAAATATGGCTAGTGGTGATATTCTCCCCAAAATACAGAAAAGAAGAAAGTCAAATGATGGATTTCTTATAACCATAATGTTTTGAAACACGGCGAATCGTCGTCATAAGTTTAAGAAGAATAGCAATAGAGATATGAATTATTAATTTATGCTTTACAAGGTAAATTTGGCCAGTGGCAATATTCTCCTCAAAATACTGAACAGAGAAACAGAAAGTCAAATGATGGATTTCTTATAACCATAATGTTTTTAAACAAGGCGATTCATCATCATAATTTTAAAAAGAATAGCAGCAGCGATATGAATTATTAATCTATGCTTTACAAGGTAAATATGGCCAGTGGTGATATTCTCCCCAAAATACAGAAGAGACGACAGTCAAAGGGTGGATCTCTTATAACCATAATGTTTTTAACCAAGGCGAATCATCGTCATAATTTATGAAGAATAGCAGCAGCGATATGAATTATTAATTCATTCTTTACAAGGTAAATATGGCCAGTGGTAATATTCTCCTCAAGATACAGAGGAGGAGGAGAAGAAGAAAGTCAAAGGACAGCTTTCTCTCAGCTATAGGCCTATATTTTATAAACAAGGCGAATCATCACCATAAGCTCCTTCTTAATAATGACAGTAGCGATACGAATGATTAATTCATGCTTTCCGAGATAAACACCTTTTCGGTGTCTTGGTTTCTTAACACACTCCGAACATTTTCGTTAGATTTCAAGATCTGATAATAAGAGGAAGACGGAAGAATAGTAGTTTATTAATCAGGAAATCGGAAAATAAGGAAAAATAAATGAATAAATAAATAAATAAATAGATAAACAAATTAATAAATTAATTAATAAAGAAAGAAAGAAACAAAAGGTCCAGAGAAGAAAATCTTATGACAGAACTTAAATTTCAAACCGATACTTATATTAAAAAAAAAAACTCCACCTTATACGAGCAAAGAAAGATTTACCCTCTAAACCAGTGGTTCTCAACTTAGGGGGCATCAGCAATTTCCAGCAGGGGCGCAGGCCCTAGGAAAAAATTAAAAATTCTCTAATTATATTCACAATTCTCTTAACAAGAGTGAGGAACTAATATTCAGAATTTTATGAAAAAATGCAAAAGTATCGCCTTACAACGTTGGTTGCCTATTGTCTACTAATTCTGGTTAGACTCGTTGGGCTTAAAGATAAATACACTTCTTCTCTTTCTCTTTACTTTTCATTTTCCTTTGAGTATGGGAGGGAATTTTACTCACAGCTGCAAAGGGGGACGTGGACGGAAGGACCAACTCTCAGAGAGGGCTTAGTAACAAAAAGCTTAAGAACTATTGCTCTAAACATTGCAAGCATGGACCCTGAGAGCTGAATGCGGCTCACAGTGAACTGATATACCATAATCCCCCTTTGACACTGGGAAGGTAGGCAATCTCCCGGTTGATTTGTAGCGAGAAACTGTATCATCCCCGATCCTGTTCATAGACCGCGGCGAAGGGAGAATCAATTACGACAGTCACGGAAATAGAAGAGATGAATCTCTAATTCCCGGGAAGATTAGCGATTCAGGGGAGCTCATACCCTCTGGCGGTTTACGGTTCGCGTCGTCTGGTCTGTTTGCAAGTAACCTTGGCGTTTATTGGGGTTTAGAAATGGATAAAATAGAAATACAGAAATGGCATTTGAAGAGGTTTACCTCGTGTATATTGCTTGCAAGTGAGCATGAAGTTCATTGCGTTTTATAAACTGACGAAATCGAGATACGATTTTAGAGGAGAGAGGGAGAGAAAAATGTACATGTTGCATGAAACTATTTCGTATGCATTGTTGTTTTCAGGTAATCAAGATGTTTATTTTGTTTATTAGCTGATAAAAATAGAAATATGGATTTAAGACAAGAAAAAAAATGTTATATGCTACATGAAACTATTTGATATGAATTCCACTTCAATGGGAATTAAGAACATACTTCCTCCTCACGATTCATGGTCAAAGTTAAAACATAATTTTAAAGGAGAGAAGAAAATATGTTGCATGTTACAAGAAGCTATTTAATGTGAATCTCAATTTAAACAGGAATTAAAGAAATATTTATTTCTCATGATTCATGGTCAAGGTTACAAGACATTACAGACGTTCTTGCTGTACTGTGACTGGCCTACAACAAAATTAATAATTTCACATTGAATCTATAATGAATCTAAAACAATTGATAATAAATAACTGATTTTACTGTAATGTTTCTCATCAACATGCATCTCTCTCTCTCTCTCTCTCTCTCTCTCTCTCTCTCTCTCTCTCTCATATCCGGAACAACAAAGAAAAGTTAATTTAACAAGAAAGGAACATACAATTACATCTTCAAAGGAAAGAGGAATATTCCTATCAAAATCCAAAATGTTTGGAATTGTTTTAAAAACCTTTACATTTTGACACTGTTACACGACCACTTTCATAACAACAGAAGTCCAGAATTTCACCAGCTGTACAAACTCCCCACCCCCACCTCTACTCTAACAAAAACTGACCTAAAAGTTAGGGCAAAACGTGTTTGGAGTTATATATCACACGATACTGGTCCTCTTTTGATATAGCACTGACTGTGGACAAAAAAAAAAAATTATATATATAAATAAGAGCATCCTGGACCGCGGTATAAAGTTTGTGGGAAAAACTAGATGTGGCAAATTTGTTCTCACTGTGCTGTTCTTTTTTGGATTTTTTGTTTTGGCTATGCTTTAATAATAATAATAATAATAATAATAATAATAATAATAATAATAATAATAATAATAATAATAATAATTTTATATATATAAATAAGAGTATCCTGGACCACGGTATAAAGTTTGTAGGAAAAACTAGATGTGGCAAATTTGTTTTCATTGTGCTGTTTCTTTTTATGGAATTTTTTTGCTATGCTGTAATAATAATAATAATAATAATAATAATAATAATAATAATAATAATAATAATAATAATAATATTATTATTATTATTATTATTATTATTATTATTATTATTATTATTATTATTATTACTCTGGAAATCTGATAAGAAAATATTACAAAAAATCATCTCTCTAACAAAGATATTCCAACTAAAGAATTTAGATCACTTCACTTACTTACTAACATTATTATGAAATCATACGAAAACAAGACCTTTGACGTCTCTCCTTCACAGCAGTGGATTATTTATTGTGCAAATTACAATTCCGAGCGTTTTCGAAGGTGAAAAATTTTAATTTGAGAATTCAAAGCCACTGGTGGCGTTTGTCCGTGCAAGCTGCTAATTGTAACGGCTGGGGTTAATCTGAAACGATTCTTAAAACAGATCGCAAAATTGTAAAACAAGATAAGTACCGGAGAAAAACTAATATTTTTGTATTATTTTCTCTGGTATATTTTAATTATTATTGTCTTTGGTATAACTGCATGACGTAGTCAGCAATGTAATTCATATTTAAGAGTATCCAGAAATTTATTAAATGCCTACAATCTATTGATACATTTTGCATCATAAAGATACATTTCTTTTTCCTCATTTCTTACTGAGGAGATCTACCCTTTACAGAGAGAGAGAGAGAGAGAGAGAGAGAGAGAGAGAGAGAGAGAGAGAGAGAGAGAGAGAGAGAGAAAGGATTCTCGCAATTATCATCATTTAGCAAGAACTTACTGAAATGAAAAATTGAAAACAGCTTTGGGCCTTAATATCTCGTATTTATGTGAAAGGAAAACCACAGTCAATTACGCCTAACATATTGTATGGCCTTGTGTGGTTATAAAGCTGGAGTTAGGATCACTATATTTTCTTTCCGTCCACAAAACTCTTTACCCCGGCGAAAATATTTCTGTAAGAATGAACGGGTTTGTATCTATTACGTAATAGGGTCAGTTATACTGGTTAGATGTTGGTCTAGACTCTAGACAAATAGCATAATTCTTAAAAAATGCGATATATTTTGAAAACAACGTTTAAGACAGCAGCATCTGTCTGAAGATGGTATTCCTAACAATACATATGTATATATACTGTATATATATATATATATATATATATATATATATATATATATATATATATATATATATATATATATATATATATAGACTTGCCTCCACTTAAACGTGGACATACCAATAGCAATATAAAATCAACTGTGATAAACGGATATATTTATTTTCCTTAATTTATTTGCATTGCTGATTATCAAAGGAATCCATAACTTATATAAACACTGAATATTGAGATATGAGAATTTATTATGCTATGTGAAGGTAAACAATAGTATATCCAGAATTTATTTCCATATCTGAAGGTAAACATGAGATGCAGCTCTTAAGAAATGATTCTGAGTAGTGATGAAAAATGTTTGAGTGATGATTTAAATTATCATTTAATGAAAAATGTTTAAAGGATTATAAAAGGTGAGAGGATATTTGTCAGCTGAGATTTTGAATATAGTTTGTGCTAAAGTTTTCTGATAAATGGTTGAATTTAGTGAGCTGTAATATTCATTATTATAGTTTTTGAGGACTGGTGCTAATTTTTAAAGGGACAGGAAAAAGTTCTTGTCACCCAAGCTTGCCTTTTTTGGGCAATGCAATTGCTAGCCTGCCAGCCTGCCCATCTGTCTGTCTGTCTGTCAGTCTATCCGCCCGTCAGTCTGAGACAGAGCCCCAGCAGGGTGGGTGTTAAAGGATTCACCTCCCTCCCTCCCTCCCCCCCCCCTACCCCAGCCATCCCTTAAAAGCTCCTTTAACTAAAATTTGCTTCACCAAGGTAATGCAATTTCCTGTTTGCTTGTCTGTCTGTCTGTCTGTGGCCCGTCAGTCTGAGACAGTCCCCCCTGGCAAGGACCCGCCCCCCACAACCCCTTCCCCATCCTCCCCTTTCCCCGGCAAGCCAGTTCCACACCACACCCCCACCCCCGCCGAAAAAAAAAAACAGGCAGATTTGCGTGGGTGTTAAAGGATTCACCCCTTACCACCCACCCCCTGGGCCCAGAACACCTCCCCCCAGCCGAAAAAACCCAGGCAGATTTGCGTGGGAGTTAAAGGATTCACCCCCCTAACCAACCAGCCCCCTCGGTCCGGGACCCCCTCCCTGACCCACCCACCCCCAAAAAGATGGAAGTGTTAAAATCAATCCGGAGCAAGAGACAGGCCATAAAAGCCGAGATAGCGACCATGACAAAAATCAATAGAGAGGCAACAAGGCCTCAGATTCCCTCGAAGAGGTAGCTAAAGGCCTCAAATTCTCTCGAAGAGGGAGCTAAACATCCGGGACCCATAGAGCCCATAATCATGGGCCATCGCAGGGGGTAAATGGGCCGTGGGTAATGCAGTGAGTTGCGTTGCCCCTTCTCCGCTGGGTCGTCAAATATGAGTTAAAAGGGATTTGTGAGGCTGCTTATCGGGAGGTTATAGTTCTCTCTCTCTCTCTCTCTCTCTCTCTCTCTCTCTCTCTCTCTCTCTCTCTCTCCTCTGTTCTAACCCATTGCTTCATTATTTATTATTGCAACGAGTTTTGATAAATACTAACGAGACAAATTAAAGAATGTACACCATTCTCTCTCTCTCTCTCTCTCTCTCTCTCTCTCTCTCTCTCTCTCTCTCTCTCTCTCTCTCTCTCTCTCCTCTAACCCATTGCTTCATTATTTATTATTGCAACGAGTTTTGATAAATACTAACGAGACAAATTAAAGAATGTACACCATTCCTCTCTCTCTCTCTCTCTCTCTCCCCTCCGTTCTATTCTTTTATTTATTTATCTATCACTGCAACATCCGTTTTTTAACTAACATTAAAGCGACAAATTAAAGAGAAAAAATTTTCCTATTTTTGTCTCTCTCTCTCTCTCTCTCTCTCTCTCTCTCTCTCTCTCTCTCTCTCTCTCTCTCTCTCTCTTACGTGTTCTGCAGCTAAAGGAAGTTACTTTATTAAGAAAGGAAACTTTTAAGTGAATCGCAAAAGGGAAACATTTAGATGGAATAAATAAGTAATTGGACAAGAAATAAGAAACATATGAGAAGCCTTTGGTAAAAAATAAAAAAATAAAAATTAAAAATCAAAATTGAATTTCAAAAAATTGCGCTGGACAAGACAACGATGAAATTGATATCCAACAAACTGGAAGACCTTCCAAAAAATAAAGCATACACACACACACACACACGCACACATACACACACTTTGTAGCTAGCTGGGAGCTTATGAGCTGCCAATTCTTGTTTGCGGGAAAATGGAAGAGGAAGATCGAACGGGCTAAGTTGGACGCGACGAGCGGGAATTCTCTCTCTCTCTCTCTCTCTCTCTCTCTCTCTCTCTCTCTCTCTCTCTCCAAAGGTTCATCCTAACGTTAAGATAATTTCTCTCTTGCTCTCGAATTCTCTCTGTCTGTCTGTCTGTCTCTCTCTCTCTCTCTCTCTCTCTCTCTCTCTCTCTCTCTCTCTCAAGATTCATCCTAACGTTAAGATAATTTTTCTCTTGCACTCGAATTCTCTCTCTCTCTCTCTCTCTCTCTCTCTCTCTAAAGATTCAGCCTAACTTAAGACAATTTCTCTCTCGCACTTGAATTTTCTCTCTCTCTCTCTCTCTCTCTCTCTCTCTCTCTCTCTCTCTCTCTCTCTCTCTCTCTCTCTCTAAAGGTTCAGCCTAACGTTAAGATAATTTCTCTCTTCCCCTTGAATTTTCATTCTCTCTCTCTCTCTCTCTCTCTCTCTCTCTCTCTCTCTAAAGGTTCAGCCCAACGTTAAGATAATTTCTCTCTTGTCCTTGAATTTTCATTTTCTCTCTCTCTCTCTCTCTCTCTCTCTCTCTCTCTCTCTCTCTCTCTCTCTCTCTCTCTCTCTCTCTCTCTCTCTAAAGGTTTATCCTAACGTTAAGACAATTTCTTTCATGCACTTGAATTTTCATTTCTCTCTCTCTCTCTCTCTCTCTCTCTCTCTCTCTCTCTCTCTCTCTCTCTCTCTCTAAAGGTTCAGCCTAACGTTAAGATAATTTCTCTCTTGTCCTTGAATTTTCATTCTCTCTCTCTCTCTCTCTCTCTCTCTCTCTCTCTCTCTCTCTCTCTCTCTAAAGGTTTATCCTAACGTTACGACAATTTCTTTCATGCACTTGAATTTTCATTCTCTCTCTCTCTCTCTCTCTCTCTCTCTCTCTCTCTCTCTCTCTCTCTCTCTCTCTCTCTCAAGGCTCATCCTAACGTTAAGATAATTTCTCTCTTCCACTTGAATTTTCATTCTCTCTCTCTCTCTCTCTCTCTCTCTCTCTCTCTCTCTCTCTCTCTCTCTCAGTTCAGCCTAACGTTGAGATAACTTCTCTCTTGCACTTGAATTTTCATTCTCTCTCTCTCTCTCTCTCTCTCTCTCTCTCTCTCTCTCTCTCTCTCTCTCTCTCTCTCTCTCTCTCTCTCTCTCTCTCTCTCTCTCTCTCTCTCTCTCTCTCTCTAAAGGTTCAGCCTAACGTTAAGATAATTTCTCTCTTGCCCTTGAATTTTCATTCTCTCTCTCTCTCTCTCTCTCTCTCTCTCTCTCTCTCTCTCTCTCTCTCTCTCTAAAGGTTTATCCTAACGTTAAGACAATTTCTTTCATGCACTTGAATTTTTCATTCTCTCTCTCTCTCTCTCTCTCTCTCTCTCTCTCTCTCTCAAGGCTCATCCTAACGTTAAGATAATTTCTCTCTTCCACTTGAATTTTCATTTCTCTCTCTCTCTCTCTCTCTCTCTCTCTCTCTCTCTCTCTCTCTCTCTCTAAAGGTTCAGCCTAACGTTAAGAGAATTTCTCTCTTGCACTTGAATTTTCATTTTCTCTCTCTCTTTCTCTCTCTCTCTCTCTAAAGGTTCAGCCTAACGTTAAGATAATTTCTCTCTTGCCCTTGAATTTTCATTCTCTCTCTCTCTCTCTCTCTCTCTCTCTCTCTCTCTTTCTCTTCCAGAATGAGGGATCCTTCCCAAAAATGAGAATAATAATAAGAAAGAAAAAAAACAACCTCCTTCTCCTCCCTCTGCAGTTTTCGGACGCAAACTATCTTTCCCAGGAGGGGGAGTGAGGGGGAGGGAGGGAAGAGTGAGCTTTTATATCAAGCTGTTGTTGGCAAATGAAAGAAGGGACAAAAAAAAAAACACGCTCTGAAGCGCCGGTTTATATAAAAAAAGAGACGTGGCTTGCTGTGAGACGTATGTCAGCTATTTTTTTTTTAATTCTCCTGTTGGTGTTTTGCTCTTTTGATGTTTCTCTTTCTTACGCAGAGAAAGGAATAATAATAATAATAATAATAATAATAATAATAATAATAATAATAATAATAATAATGTGTTTATATATGTGTATATATATACATATACATATACATATATATATATATATATATATATATATATATATATATATATATATATATATATATATACATATACATATACATATACATATATATATATATATATATATATATATATATATATATATATATATATATATATATTGTATATATGCAGTTTTTTACCTATAAAATCTTTTGTGAGGACAGCTTGAAATATACATTGAATTAGCAGGAATCACTCATGACACGGGACAATTAATTCTTACTACTTTCTTTACTAGATACTAAACTTTTCCTTTCTCCAAAATAGATTGTTGAATTATTTCATATGAATTCATATACGAGTACTCAGCGTACAAATTGTCGCCAGGTGTCCATACATTCCTTTCCATGGTTACTGTACAGTAATATGTACCCTACCTTTAGTCTAGATCAGTGGTTCCCAACGTATTGATTTCTTGGGGCGGGGGGTAATTCGAGAATGTTTAAACCAAGTTAATGGCCTATTAGGCTTCCTCCACGTGAAGAGGAGTTCACTTTTTTGAATAATAAGAATTACATATCACCACAGGGAGCATCAGGATATCCCCCAAAAATATTATTAGGTGGGGTATCACCCCCCCCCCAAAAAAAAGGTTGGGAGTTTCTTAAACCAATTCCCTTAAACTAACACCTTGACGTAACCAACCAACGTCTTCTTAGCACCAAGATACAAGTAGTTCAGGGCCCAGTGTCTTCCACACACAATCCCCCAAGGACGATTGTTTACTGACAATCACAAATGACTGATGATAACAAACGAGAGGATCCTGGCGAGTAAATATTTGGCTTTCGAGATAAGGGGGGCCTCCTCCGCGCTGGAACGCGAGGAAAGAGTGGAGTGTTTCATTTTTTTTATTAGGAAATTCCTAAAGAAAAAGAAGAAGAAGAATAAGAAGGTGGGAATGGAAGACTTTGTCTGGTGTGATTACTGGTGGGGGGTGGGGGTGGGGTGGGGATGTTTGGTGATGTCAGTTACTGGAGGAGTTAGGGAAGTATTTCATGACGTTTTCTGATGTCAGGATAAATAGGGGGTGAGTGGGGAATAATAATAATAATAATAATAATAATAATAATAATAATAATAATAATAATAATAATAATAATAATAATAATAATAATTCGGATATGAATAAAAAGGGTGAGAGTGAGGGAATAATAATAATAATAATAATAATAATAATAATAATAATAATAATAATAATAATAATAATAATAATAATAATAATAATAACGTAAGAAGGAAATTAACTCCCTCAAGCATGTCCAGTTAGAAATAATTTTACATTATTTTTGTTTTATTTCCCTTATAACTCATTCTTCTCTACGTTCAAATTGAAAAGACTCAATATAAAATTGATTCACAGGATGCAATAATAATAATAATAATAATAATAATAATAATAATAATAATAATAATAATAATAATAACTGAGAAATTAGCATGAGAGATGAGAAAGCTCTTGAAAGCTCTTAGTGATAATATTTTGAACTGTGACATTTCCATTATATTGCAAAAATATATGAACTGCAATATCCACTGAATTGAAATATTATTGTGAAGCATTTACGAAATCGTAATGGTTTTACATCATGTTGCAATATGAGACGTAAAGAATTTGTCAACTGAATAAAAAAATTTAACTGTGAAGTCCTTACAAAATAATAATAATAATAATAATAATAATAATAATAATAATAATAATAATAATAATAATAATAATAATAATAATAATAATAATAATAACGTCAAAAGGTTCACGAACTAGCAACAATGAAGAGGATATATAAAGAATTTGTCCATCCATCGAATAGAAGTATTATTGTGAAATAATAACAATAATAATAATAATAATAATAATAATAATAATAATAATAATAATAATAATAATAAAAATAATAATAATAACAAATGTAAAGCATTTGTTCTTTCAATAAAAAACATTACCCTGAAACCTTTACGAAATAATAATAATAATAATAATAATAATAATAATAATAATAATAATAATAATAATAACAAATGTAAAGCATTTGTTCTTTCAATAAAAAACATTACTCTGAAAGCATTTATTCTTTCAATAAAAAACATTACTCTGAAACCTTTACGAAATAAAATAATAATAATAATAATAATAATAATAATAATAATAATAATAATAATAATAATAATAATAACGTCAAAAGGTTCACGAACCATCCTCAACTAACAGGAAATTTAATGGGGAAATAAGGAAGAAGCTGTGAGGAATAAAAGGTAACCCGTAAGAAAATCTTTCGATCCTCGGCGTTGGCAGAGCAGCCCAGCATCCCACTGACGCGTGGGCGCGCTCTCTCTCTCTCTCTCTCTCTCTCTCTCTCTCTCTCTCTCTCTCTCTCTCTCTCCTTTGTTTTGGGAACTTCGAGAGCCAGCGAATCATCATTATGAGAGAATTATATATAGCTCTCTTAAGAGGAGGAGAGAGAGCCTTCGGGAATGGCATCTGAACAATCACAAAAGCCACCGACATCTTTTCTATCTTGCCTATTGATCAAAGACAATGAAAGGAACAAAGACAATGTTTTTTTGTTTTTGTTTTTCCTCACCAATTGCTTTCTTCATAACGTTTTTGTTCTCATTTTCTCATTCATTTTTGTATTGTTGTTATTTCCATTCTTTTTCATTCATTTGCATCTTTTAATCTTGAGTTTTTGCATCGTATTGTAATTATTATTTCCTTCGTTCCAATTTTCTCATTCATTTTGCATTGCGGTTTTATCTTTTTTTTTTTATTCCTTGTCGTTTGATTTATGTCTTTTTTTTAATTCTGAACTTTTGGATAATATTCTAACTACATTACTTCGTCTCTAATAACGATCTTGAATTAGAAAAATTCCCTTTGAAGATACCGCAAAACAAATAGTTCTGGGTTATTTTTTTAATAAAAAATATCAGAAGTATTATAAGTAAGAACGAAAAATGTAAATCGTGAATTGCTATCCACTACTTAATTTTCTAAAAACGAAATCGTGTAGAATTAGATATCCATGCATGTCGGAGGTGCTTAGTGAAAACTCAATTTTGTGTTAAGTGGTTCTCAACATTTTTTGGCTCATGCACTTTTCACCATATGTCAGAATGTCATCCCACGCCCCCTTTCCAAAATAAAACTAAAAACCCTTGGTCACAATATCCCCCCAACTCTGAAATGGCCCAATCCCCTAGAAGGGAGAATTCCCCCCTGGTTGAGGACAGTGGCTAGAGTAACAACTGCCATTCCCCTTCTGGTTTCCAGATTCTCTTGCCAGGACTAACGCGTCCTTGACCCTACAATCAGGGTCGTAAACTGCCAAAGTCTTTAGGAGGATATTGATTAATTTCTCCGAGCTTCAGAGTAGAACAGAAAGCTACAACCACAACAGAACAGAAATATGATTTTAGTAGCAAATATGTAGAAGATAATCAGGGCAAAACTAAATACTTTGGGATGAAGAGAAGGTCTCAACCAACTAGAAAAAGAAATATAATTTTGGTAACAAAATTATGTAGAAGGTAATCAGTGAAAATCTAAATACTTTGGGATGAAGAGAAGGTCTCACCCAAAACAGAACAGAAACATGATTTTAGTAACAAATATGTAGAAGGTAATCAGTGCAAAACTAAATACTTTGGGATGAAGAGAAAGCCTCAACTATACCAGAAAAACAAATATGACTGGTAACAAATATATCAATGATAATCAGAGAAGAAGTGTTTGAGGGTATCAGGTATGTTATGAGGAATCTAAAAAAAATCCTGTGGTTTTATATTAAGAAATAACTTGACCTTCAACACAGTATTATATAGGAATTCCATCAAGGCTGTAGAAGTAGATATTGGAGGATGCCAGTCATCTAGAAAAGAACCTCAAAAATCGTCTGGTTTTATATTATTATTATTATTATTATTATTATTATTATTATTATTATTATCATTATTATTATTATTATTATTATTATTATTATTATTATTATTATTATTATTATTATTATTCAGATGAACCCAATTCATATGGGACAAGCCCACAGGGGCCATTAATTCGAGATTCAAGCTTCCAAAGAATATGGTGTTCAACTGAAAGCACAAAAAGAAGAGATTAGTTATTAAGAAAGAGAAAATAGATTTAAAAAATCAATAAATAAATAGATATAAATATATGTAAGTTATACAGCACATGGCGAATTGCTGTAGGGTAGCATTGCATTGCATCTTCGCCTGAACTTTTGAGGTTCCGATTACACAACATCTCCAGGGAGGAATAAAGGACCTCTGGAACTGAGATGTCCGAGAGGGAGATACATTTACAGCATTTTGGTGCTCAAGAAACCACTTAACCTTAGACATGCGGAATACACAAAGGAATTCCATCGAAGCCGAGATCGATCTTTCGTCGTCGCAGAATTCAGAAATTCTTCTTCTTCTTCTTCTTCGTCTTCTTCTTCTTCTTCTTCCTTCCAAGTTGAAAACTTCACCTCACCAATAAAGGCGAAACTAGTCGGCAAACAAGGCGGGGAGGAATGCCGATGTGATTTTAATCAATCAGACATCTATCGGAATCCGATATCCGAACAAATCTCCCCCGCCCCCTCCCCCCCTAATCCCCACCCCCCCTCCTTCTACTCTTTCTTTAAGTCATCACTTTAAAATCTCCTTTTTTGTCCTCGAGGGAGGTGGAGCCAGTCTTCCGATCTTTACGAGGCCCAAATAGCTTCCTCGATATTTGCTTTATGCGATGGCTCCAGGGATGAATAAACAGATATGTGAGAGAGAGCAAGAGAGAGAGAGAGAGAGAGAGAGAGGAAGTCACTGATTACGAGTTTCGGGGTATTGTTGGAGAGATGATCGGGAATAATGGTCTTTATTCTGTCCATTACGGGACGATTTGCCTCAGCCGATAAAGTTAGTTAAATCTGTAACAAGAAATGTAGAAAATAAAGGAAATTTATATTTCAGCATATTTTATGTAAGTCGGTGATAATAAAATTAAAATATAATCAATATATATGTAATATACAATATATATATATATATATATATATATATATATATATATATATATATATATATATATATATATATATATATATATATATATATAAATATAAATATAAATATAAATATAATATATATATATATATATATATATATATATATATATATATATATATATATATATATATATATATATAAATATATATATATATATATATATATATATATATATATATATATATATATATATATATATATATATATATATTATATATATAATATATAAATTAGTATGAGGAGTCAGGAGTCAATCCATACTTAAAATCATCAATGAAGGGCAGAGGACACACAGATATACAAGCTGACTTTATTCCAACGTTTCGTAATTATCGGATTAATTACATCATCAGGGCTGTTAAAATAAGAAATAAAATTCTTTGTAAAATCATAAAAGCTAAAAATAAAGGCTAAAAATTACTCTTACAAAATTTTCACAAGTGTACACAAACATTAAAATTAGGGAACAAAAGTTTTAAAAATCATTACATTAAAATGAAGGTAACAGAATATACAGTAAACTAAAATTGAAAACTATCTGTGAAAGGGGTTACAGAACAAAAGATTAAGGACGGACCTAGAGGAGTGACAGCTTTAAACTAAACATAAACATATTAAGAAAGAACACAAGTCAGGATAAATATAGAGGAGAGGAGGACGTCTGAGTGTTTAACGACGGATGTAATTAATCCGATAATTACGAAACGTTGGAATAAAGTCAGCTTGTATATCTGTGTCTCCTCTGTCCTTCATTGATGATTATATATATATATATATATATATATATATATATATATATATATATATATATATATATATATATATATATATATATATATATATATATATATATATATATATATATATATATAGTATATATATATATATATATATATATACATATATATATATATATATATATATATATATATATATATATATATATATATATATATATATATGTAGAGCCCATGAGTGAAAAGAGAGAACGGCAAAGGAAGCTACCTTTCTATTACATTAACATAACAGACAAAAATACTGAAGAGCTGATGAATATGCGAGAATATATTTCAATAAAGAAAATTAGTACAAAATTTTAATTGCATTCACTATCCCCCTCGATACTGAATTAACTGTATAGTGATATATCCGGTACACGTTAATGGCAGCAGGTACGATAAAATTGTCAGTCGCAATTACTGAGTAATTTGAAGTGAATTAGACATGTATACCCATTTAACATTTTTTTAATTGCAGCATCATCTGTCGATCATTTTGACAAAATGCTTTTTTAATCGTTCATAATTGAGTAGGTCGATGAGTTACGATTTGTCAAAAATCGGATATTGCTCTGGTAGATAAATGGGGTAGAACGGAAGAGAGAGAGAGAGAGAGAGAGAGAGAGAGAGAGAGAGAGAGAGAGAGAGAGAGAGAGAGAGAGAGAGAGAGAATAGTTAAAATTCTCGATTTTTTTAAATCGTCACGGAAATGTTTGTTAAGAATCTGGCATAGCAGTGAAATATAAATAAATAATGGGATAGAACAAAGAAGAGAGAGAGAGAGAGAGAGAGAGAGAGAGAGAGAGAGAGAGAGAGAGAGAGAGAGAGAGAGAGAGGAATATCTAAACCCCATGACTTTTGAATTCGTATTAAATATTAACGATTTTAACTTCATATTCCTCTCAAAAGAAATAAGATATCAATTCTTCACACACAAAGCACAACACACACACTATATATATATATATATATATATATATATATATATATATATATATATATATATATATATATATATATATATATATATATATATATATATATATATATAATATATATATATATATATATATATATATATATATATATATATATATATATATATATATATATATATATATATATATATAATATATTATATATTATATACATACGATAAAAGTTCTTCATGCTTTTAATTCCTGCTACATACTAATGCTTTTCATTCCAATTCTTCCCTCACGCTCACCACCCAGCCACATGCCCTCATTCCCATTTAGAATTCGTTGGAGAGGCGGAAGAGCTGGTGTCAAGTGTCCTTTCGTCCTCCTGACGTTATGCCGAAAGCGCTGACGAGAGAGGGACTTTTGCATCTGCAGACTGTTCGTCTTTCTGTGTCTGATGTGTTGACATAAATGCAATGCCGTGAAAAGCTTCTTTTTCTCTTTTTTGATGATGAATAAAGAAGCTGTGGACTTGAGTGACAGCTGTTAATAGGTTGAGGGCGTCTGGGAAATTGCGAAAGCACCAGGGGATGCAAAATGATTTCTCGGTTTGTTTCGTTTGTTTGAATTCAAACAGACCAAATAAACAGCGTATATTTGGTATGTTGTTATCTCATAAAATGTATGAGCGTAATGAAAGGGAGCGAGGAAAGATTGTAAGAGTGGACAGTGTGATGATAAATTACGCCCACCCCCCCACCCCACCCCGCCTAAGATAGTAAGGAAGGAATGAAATAGTGAATATTGCAATAATCCATATATAAAAAAACTAGGGATAAGATGGAACGAGAGGAAATTTGGATACGAAAAGTCAGGATCACGCGAAATTTGGATAAGGTCAGAGCCAGCTTATCAGTCACTTCCTCTCGTAAGGTGTATGTAGAACAGGCCTTATAAATACAAGTAAAAAATTATAAATATGGAAATAAATGTTTTTCACAGCAGCAGAAATCAGCAAAAGGCTAGCTAAACAATTCTTAGGTGAATAAAATATGTCAAAACAAGAAACACAATTTCCTTACCCTGGGGTAAAACTGATCACTTTTCTCTGTAAGCCAGTAAAAAACTATGAATATGGAAATAAATGTTTTTGCACAGCAGCAGAAATCAGCAAAAGGCTAACTAAACAATTCTTAGTTGAATAAAATATAAGGCAAAAAAAGAGACACAAATTTCCTTATCCTGGGGTAGAACTAATCACTTTTCTCTGTAAGCCAGTAAAAAATTATAAATATGGAAATAACTATTTTGTGCAGCAGCAAAAATCAGCAAAAGCTGCCTAAACAATTCTTAGGTGAATAAAATATAAGGCAAAAGAAGACACAAATTTCCTTACCCTGGGGTAAAACTGATCACTTTTCTCTGTAAGTCAACAATACAAACGAATTGCTAAAAATCTTTTGTATACACAAATAAAATTTTAAAAAATCTTGCTTTCATACCTGACCCCAAATTCACTTCAGAACCAAAATAACTTCCTCTACCAACCACTAGAAAAATATCACTGAAACCCATCAGTAACTTTCGAAGATAACAGCTTGTGAACAGACAGGCAGGGACTGGTGATGTGTTGACCTTGTTTCTGAGGGTAATGATAACTGACAAGGAAGCAAGAGTCTGTGGAATGAGTGACTGTTATCTCTTGTTATCCCTTGTAAAGAAGCATTTTTATAAATAAAGGTGTTTAAGAGATATTCCTAAATTTCCTTTTATTTATTTCTAGTTTTAATATTTGTAAATGATGCGTTTTAGAGATTTTTCTAAACTTGTTTTTATTTAGGTATAATTTTTCTTTATGTTAGTAAATGACCTACTCAAAGTGTCAATGTAATCTTGGCCCAACTTTCAAAGAAATTTGTGTAAAGTACGTAGAGAGAGAAAGAGAGAGAGAGAGAGAGAGAATCTGAACAAAATTATAAATACAAAAGGAATAAATAATTTCATTTTAATGAATATGCAATTATGTAATTAAATCACAAGGGTCTTTCTGCATTTATATCACGAGAGGGGAGGGGGGCAGTTAGAGGGATCCCCAAACACATATATTACACACACACACACACACACACACACATATATATATATATATATATATATATATATATATATATATATATATATATATATATATATATATATATATATATATGAGAGAGAGAGAGAGAGAGAGAGAGAGAGAGAGAGAGAGAGAGAGAATCACTAATTATTAGGCTAAAAGACTACTGGTGTTTACACAAAGTTCCTCTGCTGGGAAACGTTCTCAATTCTTCAGAGTTAATCCACTTACAAATGTCTGGATTATCTCTTTTGGCACTTCCAGACATCGGCTGGGCTATAATCGGATAATATCATTATCCGCTGTAAACAAACGAACATATAACAGACAGTAATTACAGTTCGTAATTATACTTCACAGACTTGCAAAGGACCCCGTCATTACTAGTAATTAGGAGGCTCTAGGAAATGTTTTCTTTGAACTCATTATCTTAAAATTGCAAAACACTTTTTTTTTTTTTTTAGAAGGATCCTCTTGGCGGCTTTTAACTCGAAAATTGACGTCTTCATGAAAGTTCATGAGTTTAATGAGTTCATTTTCTTCCCTGGGAGTCTTTTAAGTCCTCACACGCATGGCCAGGAATAAACAGGAAAATTCATATGTGTATATTATCAATTTAGTGTGTTATTTTTGCAGTGAGGGTTGGAAAATGAACATAAAAATGTTTTTTGAAACGAATGCAAACATCATCAATAAACTGGCGTTCCTTTGCAATAACATATTTTCAAAGAAATCGACGCATTTCGCATTTGCACTGTCGCTAATGCATTCAATCTGCAATTTAAAAAAATCTAACCTTGCATAAAAATTCCCACTTCCGGGAATATATCAAAAGCGAATGGCTGCTAAATCAGTCTGCTATCCCAAACCGTTAATGATACGAGAAGAATCTACCTAATGCAGTCCTTCCTTCGCCGAGGTAAACGTTTACACGTATCCCTTCCTTCAGTTTAATCTCTCCCCTGTATCGTGACAGATTCGCCGTAAACATGAATTTCCACCCGAGGTAATTTTAGACAGGTGAAATCTCACTGTGGTTAAGAAACATCTTTCAGTCTGTACGTCGGCTGTTCGCGCCATCAAGGTTAGGCTTATGCATAAGAACTGTACCGTTCTGAATTAATTGGGTACCGGTTTTCCCCATAGGGAGGCATTGCTGTCAGTGTGCCTCACGTGGCACACTGTAGGTATTTACTAAAGGCTATTTACAGCGTCTCGTTGGCCCCTACCTGCACCCACTTTAAGCGTTCTGCAATCTTGGTTCAGTTGGCTACCTGTTTTCCCCGTAGGGAGGCATTGCTGTCGGTGTGCCTCGCGTGGTACACTGTAGGTATTGCAAAAGGCTGTTTCCAGCGTTCCTTCGGCCCCTACCTTTAAGCTTTCTGCAATCTTGCTATCCAACCACTCTAACTCCCCCTTATCTGTGTCTTAAGCGCTGATTGGCCAAAAGTGCCCAAGCGCTTGGCTTGACAGCATAAAATTTATAAAATTAGTCATGAATCAAAGATAAATGCATTCTACTTAGAGGTCGTATCATCCATTCTGATCAATTTGTGTCTTCGGCGCAATCGAGTTTTCTGTACAACGTATAATCAAGGCCACCGAAAATACACCTATCTATCGGTGGTCTCGGTATAATACTGTATGAGCCGCGGCCCATGACACTTTGACCACGGCCCGGTGGTGGCCTGTCCTACATCGTTGCCAGACGCACGATTATGGCTAAATTTAACCTTAAATAAAATAAAAACTAGTGAGGCTAGAGGGCTGCAATTTGGTACGTTTGATGATTGCAGGGTGGATGATCAATATACCAATTTGCAGCCCTCTAGCCTCGGCAGTTTTTAAGATCTGAGGGCGGACAGAAAAAGTGCGGACAGAAAAATAAAACTGAAACAAGACAAGGTATTACAGTAATAACTGAACTGGAATATTTTTAACTGGGTATTGTTACAGATTATCTTGTTCATCCAGCTTTATAATTTTTACAGCACTTTGACATGCAGGAAAATGTATATTTGAATATTTGAATATGCAAGGTTTTAATAGGTAAAATATTTTATAGGCTGCCATTTCTATCATTCCGTCATTAGGGATATTAACCAAAAATATTTTTCGTCCTTCATAATGCAGCAAAATATTTTCTTATTATTATTAATATGGCAAAATATCTTTTTATTATTATCATTTCGTTATAAGGAATACAGCATAAACCAAATGTAGAATTTTTTGCCTTACTAAACAGTATGTAATATTAAACAGAAATATTACTCATTGCAAGAAAATCAGATATTCACGAAAAAGACAAAATGTTTTTTTCATTTTATTGTTTCACCTCTTCATATTTCGCGGACTCCCTCAACCCATGAACCACTCTCACTCAGATCCCCAGTGTTTAGTTTTCTGTAAAAGAAAACTATTGTGCCGGCTTTGTCTGTCCGTCCACACTTTTTTTCTGTCCGCCCTCAGATCTTAAAATCTACTCAGGATAGAGGGCTGGAAATTGGTATGTTGGTCATCCACCCTCCAGTCATCAAACATACCAAATTGCAGCCCTCTAGCCTCAGTAGTTTCTATTTCATTTAAGATTAAAGTTAGCCATAATCGTGCTTCTGGAAACGATATAGGATAGGCCACCACCGGGTCCTGGTTAAAGTTTCATGGGCCAAGGTTCACACAGCCTTATACCGAGACCACTGAAAGATAAATCTATTTTCGGTGGCCTTGATTATGCACTGTAGGGTGTGTGCAGAAAACTCGATTGCGCCGAAGGAACTTCTTCGCAATTTTTACTTGTTTTCTTTTAAAGAGTCAAGCTTTTCACGGTATTGCATTTGTGTCAACACGTCACAGGAAGATGAAGTTTCTGCAGATGCAAAAGTGCCCCTTGTCGCGGCTTTTGGAAATAAAAGGACCACTCGACACTGGCGCTTTCGCTAACCGGGGAATTTTGAATGGAAATCAATGACGAGGTTTTGAATGGCGTTGAGAAAGAGTATTTGGGTGTGGGTGTTTAATGTGAGTCAGATTTTAGTTTTCTGAAAAGAAAACTATTGTGCCCGGTTTTGTCTGTCCGTCCGCGCTTTACTCTGTCCGCACTTTTTCTGTCCGCCCTCAGATCTTAAAAACTACTGAGGCTAGAGTTCTGCAAATTGTTATGTTGATCATCCACCCTGAAATCATCGAACATACCAAGTTGCAGAGCTCTAAATTTCAGAAGTTCTGATTTCATTTAAGGTTAAATTTAGCCATAATCGTACTTCTGGAAACGATATAAGATAGGCCACCGCCGGGCCTTGATTAAAGTTTCATGGGCCGCGGCTCATACGGCATTATACAGAGACCATCGAATGATAGATCTATTTTAGGTGGCCTTTATTATACGCTGTACAGAAAACTCAACTGCGCTGAAGAAACTTCTGTGCATTTTTTTACTTTTTTCAGGTGTTATTAATGTTATTAGACAGCAAATTTCTCTCTCTCTCTCTCTCTCTCTCTCTCTCTCTCTCTCTCTCTCTCTCTCTCTCTCTCTCTCTCTCTCTCAGAGAGAGAGAGCTTCGACGAGGTAACTCCTTGCCTACAGGAAGACAGAACCGTTCTAAAAGTAATTTATTTCTTTTCTTTTTATCTGTTCTATCTCTATTTAATTCCGTTTTATTACTTATATAATTTAACATCTTACTTTATATATAATCTATTAAGAAGCTTGTTCTCAAAAATGAAAAAAAATGTGTAGTTTACTTTATTAATTTATATACATAAACAAACTTTCAACAAATGTAACTGGTTCCATAATTGTTATAATCACAAAATTAAATCAACTATTATATCCGAAACGGTGTTATCTAATTTGATTACAATTTTATCACTGATATCCATGTTACTAGTTTATACGGCATTTGCATGATACTTTCTATTCATCTCCTGATAGATTTACTTGTATTCATGACTTCAACTTTAACTTTAACATATAAAAAATGAGTAAATTTCCCGCAAAATATCCATCAAAAATTGAGTCCTATCCACTTCTCGTCATAAATATCTTCCAGACTAAGGAATTACGGGGCACCAAAATATTCCCCTGCCCCCTTTCGGTTCACGTAAACAATGTTTTCGACCCAAGAGCTTACCTGGGCAAAGTTTATATAAATCAAGTGCCGAACAAAATTCGGCAAGGGTGTAGGAAAAGTAAATTTCCTTGGCACTAATATTTACTAAAACGCGAAGCGTTTATACACCATCATTATCGTCATCATCCCCATCGTCACTATTTATCATTATTATCATCATCATCATCATCATGATCTTCGAAATGGCTCGCGGAATCATGGCCTCGGTGGGGGTGGGGGGAGCGTTGCTCATTTTGGATACCATCCAAGTCAGTGTTGTTCGCGAGTCTAAACACCGCGAATTCTCTGCATCACACTCGCCCGGCGTAGCTTATCCTAACGGTCTTATCCTAACAATTCTTCTTAATTTTGGTAGAGGGAACGTTGCTCCTTCCCTCAGTGTTAACAGTCTTCCCTTGAGAAAATATACAAGTGATAACAAAGTGCAAGGAGTAATCTTAGCCCTTGAAAACAGTGAGGTATATCCAACTTCTTTCTAAATTTGTGTTCCAGTATCTTTTCTTAGGAGTGACACAGGATAAACATCTTTAAGCCTACCAGACATTCTTCCATATACTGCAACTAACTTATAAGAAATAAAAAAAAAATCAGATAGGAATAGAATATTCTAATATATCATTTTCAAATAAACAAATTATCATTTTAATGGATTATTCCATAATGATGCATTTATAATGCTCCGGCTATTGGAAGGTTATTAATATTATTTTTATTATTATTGGAAAGTTTGTAACACGTGACTACTTATGAATATTTGTCACATACACCTTGACATTTTATTATATTAACAAATGTTAAGCCATGAATATCGTTTGATATAATTGTTGTTTCCCTTATTCGCCTCCCTTCTTCTTCTTCTTCTTCTTCTTCTCTTTTTATTATTATTAAACAGAATTATAAACATTTTCCAGTAACATGATATATATATATATATATATATATATATATATATATATATATATATATATATATATATATATATATATATATATACCGGGTGTTTCGAAATTAGAGGCCCCCCCCCCTCCACAGAACAAATGGAAAGTTATGAAGTTTTCTGCTATAGCCTATCTCCAAGTACATCATTTTAAGTTTCTATTAAGCTATTTTTCATTTTACATTTCTTGTATTTTCAGACTGAGTGACGGAGTTAGATACAGCCATGGCTAACGATTCGGAGGAAATCAAAGGGATTGACCGAATCCGGGCTATAACCTTCAGAGAGGCCAAGGATGCTGGCGCATCCTTCATTTCACGTTCCTGGATAGCTAAATACATTAAAACAGATGAATCCTCTGTTAAAAGACACTGGAACAAAAATCCAAATGACTGTCATCGCGAAAAGGGTGAGAATCTTGGGAGGCCTGAAGTCCTTTCTCAGGAGTCAAAAGACATCATAGCTGAGGCAGTGGGTAGACCAAGAAAGTCTTTACGTAAATTGGCGCTTGTACTAGAAACAAAAAGGGGAAAGAAGAGAAGTTATAGTGCTGTATATTGTGAGTTGAAAAAATCTGATATCAAGCCATTTCAAGTTATCAGCAAGACCAACATCACTCAGCAACAGAGAGAAGACCGTGCATGATTTTGTGGTTCATTTCTTAAAGATTGGAATGAAGCTGACATTCCTCCATGTTGCCACACCAGATGAATTCTTCATTTACACAGTCAGGAAGCCAAATCATAAAAATGACATCATTTGGGCTGCAAAGTTGGATGATATCAGTGATGACGTGGGCTATCGCCAAGTTGTGAAATTTCCTGAATGGTTGGGAATTTTTCTCTGTTTCACAGCCAAACAGTTAATGTGAATCAACAAAGAAAAAGGACAGTCATGGAATGGCGAATACTTCAGATAAACTGTGCTTACTGGTGGAGTATTTCCTTTCCTCAAAGATCCTGAAAATGTGTTTTCTGTTGAAGAAGTCACATTTTTGCATGATAAGGCACCATGTTTCAAGGCTCTTCAGACAAAGGAACTGCTTCGAAACAGTGGTATCGATTTCTTCTCGTCAAGTGAATTTCCAGGTAGCTCCCCTGACCTTAATGTGTGTGTTAAAACATTGGTAGTATCTTAAAGGATCGTGTTGAAGCGTGCACAGTGAACTATGATGGTATACCAAGCCTCGACGACCTGCGAAGAGAGGTGACCGAAGTGCTCAGGGAAATGGAGTTTGAGTCTCAGCTTTTTTGCGATTTGCTGAAATCATACCCCTCAAGAATGCAGGCTGTGGTACAGGCAGATGGAGACCACACAAAATACTAAATACTCAGAGAGAAACTTAAATAAATACTTATTCTAAATTACTTTTGTTTTTGCCCATATCAATTTTAGTTTATGCTGCAGAGGGGGCTTCTAATTTTGAAACACCCTGTATATATATATATATATATATATATATATATATATATATATATATATATATATATATATATATATATATATATATATATATATATATATATATATCTATAATATGCTTTTTAATGTTATTGAAAAATATGCATATTTCTGTATTTGAATAATAATAATAATAATAATAATAATAATAATAATAATAATAATAATAATAATAATAGAAAGTTTTGATATATCATATTTCTATTACTGTTACAAATATATGAATCTGACTGACGTTTATAACCCTACATAGTTATGAAAATACGTTATCGTTCACGTAATAGGATGACTGAAACACTGATATCACCTAACCTACAAAAATACCCTACAAAAATTAACGTTTAATGATTTTGTGATTTTTGCTTTTTTTTTTTTATACTGCAGTTTCATACTTTTTTATATCAAGTGACATTTAGCTGAAATTACAAATAGTTTGTTATTTAGTAATCGCCTGAAATATGCTTTGAATGGTTTGAAAACCTTTAAATATATTTTATAGATAATTTTTTTGTTACATGGATTTCATTACAAAAAGCAACAAATATATATATTTATTTTTTATCTGGAAATCTGATGAAAGAGATGAGATCCCTGAATACATCTTTTTCCAAAAATAAAATTCAATACCAAAAAAATTCAGCCATGGAAAACATGCATTATATTTCGTTTTGATTAATACTCTACACTGAAACAAAATTTATATGTTCAATAAAAAAATGAAATTTAGTTCTATTTTAATATTAATTTTATGAAGTAAGGATACTTTTACCCAGCAAAGGGTTAACGTCATACGGTACATACACACATCCACACACACACACTCTCTCTCTCACACACACACACACACACACACATATTCATATATATATATATATATATATATATATATATATATATATATATATATATATATATATATATATATATATATATATATATATATATATATATATATATATATATATATATATATATATATATATATATATATATATATAATTTCTGTCCTTAACAGCATAACAGCGACTTAAAACACACACCTTCCACTAAATACCCAGGGTCAAAGTTTAATTACTTGTAGATTTAATTACAAGTTATCGGTAGAGTCGCATGAAATATTGCCACAGAGTGGATTCTGTCTACAAGAAATGCGTTTGGGGAGAAAAACTACCCTTATATGCAAATGAGAAAAAAAAAAAAATTTTAATACAGGAAAGGGAATGTTTTGCTTGATCATGTATGTTAAAAAAAATGAACAACAATTATTCTGGAAAAGAAACTGATTTTAAATGAAGGAATAATTATAAAAGACAAGCAGAATAACCACATATGCAGGCAATAAGAATATGAATAACAACATTAGCAAAAGGAAAATGATAAAATGAAAGTAGAAATGATATTTTTTGCAATGTGTATGAACTATCCGTTGCAAAGAGCATAACCTTCATAATTCTTCAAAGAGAAAAATATTTTTGCAGATAATTAATAAATACATATGCAGGCAATAAGAATATGAACAAAGAGCAATCTGATAAAAATTCAAGTTTTCCTAATACTGCTGTGCATGACCTATGCTTTGGCAAAAAGTGTAACTCTCAAAATTCTTCAACTGGAAAACTATCCTTCTAGACAGTGAATAAATACATAAGTAGGCAATAAGATTATGAAAAGAAAATTGATAGCAATAAAAGTTCTCGCAATCGTCCTGTGCAAGAGGTATGCTTTGCAAAGAGTGTAGCTTTAATATGGCAAGATGTTTTTCAAAGCTAGCGAATATAAAAGGCCAATTCACTTCTTGAAATAACTCAACCCGACTATGTAAACAACCACTGGAACTGGAAAGGGGGAAGGCATTTGATGATAACAGGGCCGTTTCGAAAAACGTATATATCATAGCCACCCGAAGTTTTGCGTGGGCGGCAGCGCTGCCAAAAATAGGGGCGCGTGGGCGTTATGCCTAATGTTTCAAGGAGTTTAGGAGCTAGAGGAGAGACTCCAAGAATAAAAGGACAGCAAATATTCCTTTATTCTCGATCCGTTTTGCCGCTGCGAAATTTCTTAAAAATAGATCGAAACTGCAGTTCTGAATGGTCGTGTCTTGAACTCTCGCTCTCCAGGTTTGAAATAGCCTTTACCGGAGATTTAATATTTCCATATTTTTCCTTTACTCTTCCCTCAAGGATTCTGGTTATATCTGTATTGTTTCTTGTCAAAGTAAATGTTTTCTTTATCTATTTCCCCAGTTGTTGTCATTCGCATCTTTCTCCTTTTAAGTATTTTATATTATTTTTTATAATGTTTCTCCTTCTAAATTTCCTTATCTTTTTGGTGTTAAGGTTTTCATAGTTTTATTTTTCAAGTTATTTCAGGTGATTTTTTTTTACATTCTGAGAATTTCGACACACCAACGTCCTTTTTAACCTTAGGAGCGAAGAAACCGACAGTATATTTGATAAAAATTCAAGACAAGATATCTTTACTTGATTTATTGAGGTGTCATCTAAAATTATACTCCTGATATGTACATCACCTAAAAATGAATTGGGAAGTCAAGATTTATCAGCATAAAAGTTCTTATAGTTTTTTAGTGATAAAACTTCGAAGTTTTATTATCGCATTTCTTTCCATCTCTATATGGACATTATTCAGAAATGTTTTTCCATGAATAAGTAATGATGAAAGTGTTGACAGCTTCCCTCCAGGTTCTAAGGAAGATACAGCGAGGTATGTAGGTCAGATATCCGGAACAGTCACCAAAGTCAACCAAAAAAAATTATCATTTATTTATCCTAACATAGAATGACGACAATAGGTAAGATCGACAATTGCCTTCTTAATGTTTCTTCTTTTTTCCGGAAGATTCTTGAATAGGAAAACTAATCATTTCTGGAAAACTAAAGTCGCCGGAACAGAAGAATTATCAGCTCCTCACTAATTCAAGCAAATCATTTGAAATCAGAAGATTGTACAATTTACATAATCTCGGAGATTAGAAGTAGAGAACACAATACTTAACAAAATGTAAGAATATGTTTTCATATAAATAAATAAATAAAGTATTAACCTGCCATTAAATAATTCCTTTTCCTAGCGTTTTATCCCTTCCATCCTGTATGCTCTAGCTTAGTGGTTCCCAACCAGGGGGGAATTCCCCCCCTAGGGGAGAATTTCGTAGTTTCGGGGGTGGGGGTGGGTGGGTAGGGGGGGATTGCGACCATAGACTGGCAGACTGAAACTGGCTCTCGGGCCGCACAAAACCCAGTGTGGATCGGTCCACACTACTGAGAGGTCACGCTGGGCTTTCTCTTCTCTAGTTTGCGTGTTTGTGTATTTTCTTGCACAATATTAGCAATGCACCTTTTGAGGCAGACAATTTTGGAAAGGGGTGGGGAGGAATGACATGCTAACATATGATGAAAGGGTGCATAGGCCAAAAAAGTTTGGGAACCACTGCTGTATAGTTGCTATATAGAGAAGTATGGGTTCTGTAGTGGATTCATTAAAGAAATCTGATACTCGAATCGATTCGATGGGTATCAGGGCAACGTTTAAATTGGCTTCATTAACCTCGATTCAGGGCTACTGATGAGGCGACCTTGAGAATCCTCGGGATGTTTATGTTTTACTCTTTTACTTTTTTTTTTATAAGCGGCGACCTTGACGTTTATGAAGCATTATGTTAATGAAATGTCTGATTTCTTTCTTTCATCTGTGATGCAGGATGATAATAACACAGCTGTGTCTCGACAGGCTTTTCGAGCAAATGCACTTCGAAAAAATGGAAAATCTCATTTTTTCGTGATTCTCTTTTGTTAAAGAAAAAAAGTAATTTATAAAGATGAATGCGACACAAACGCAACTATACTTGACAAGAGCACATTTGCTGCATTTGATTTTAAGTGAACCTGATGCATGTTGTAATGCAGACGATTGAAAACTACAGCAATTGCACCTGCCTGGTGTCCTTTGCTTCGCTTGAAACACTGATCAAAATACAGAACGACCTGATGGAAATCTGTTATAAGATCAGATTACTATGGAAACCTATTTACAAACCAAAAATATCCAATAAATTCATCTTCGGTAAGAAATCAAAGAGAAAGTCAGATAAAAACAGAGGGGTGGCTAGGTGTAAAATCAGACTAAGTGAAATTCAGAATGATTCCTAGTCATGTATCTTGATCGAACAACTTTACGTAAAGCCCAGTAGGTCAGTGCACCTAGCGTGGTGCACTGTAAACGTTACTAAAGGTGACTCTAACTCCTCCTTTTCACCGTCTTCAGCACTGAGTGGCTGAAAGTGACCCATTGCTTGGCTCTGAATCCTAATTTCCATAAAACAAAATTATCTAGGACGCTTAATCTTAGCACCAGCGCTGAAGAAACAGATGGTGAAAAACTGTAATGACTCTCACATATACAAAATCCCTACCTGTTTTACTAGACATCAAAAGTGCCTATAGAAACTGAGGAACACTGTTATCTTTTTCTTTTGAGATATTTTTTCAAACTATAATGAATCTGACTTATACAAGCCCCTATCTATTTTACTAGACGTCGAAAATTAAAATGGGAACTGAGAAACAATACTATTTTTCCTTTTGAAACATTCTTCAAGCCATAAAGATTCTGACATATACAAAAACCCCATCATTGTTATTAGACGTCGAAAATGACTGCAGAAACTGAGAAACACTACTATTTCTACTCTTGAGACAATTTTTACCTTCAAAACAAACGATCCTCTTTCTGGGAATTTCAGGGACCGAACACGCCCAGAAAAACGAGATGACGTAATCTAATTCTGGAACATATCGAGGCAAAATGGGGTCCAATTAGTGCCGCCCCACCCTTCAGAGGAGAAGTCCATTATGTGTCATTAGGACATTAAGAGTAATTATTTGCCCCGCGCGAATTGAACGTCTTGTATCGTGGAACAAATGGATCGTTTCTTCAATTTTAGGGTTTTTGTTTACTTTGGGTTTTGTTTTATGGTAATACCTTTCGAAATATCAGTTTTTTGGTTTTGTGTTACAACACCTTTTGAAATAGATTGTTCCTTCAATTTTGGGTTTTTGCTTTTATTTGACTATTAGAAATAGACTGTTTATTCAAATTTTGGTTTTAGTTTTATCAAAGTATTTGAAATAGACCGTTCCTTCAATTTTTGGGTTTTGTTTTATCAAACTATTCGAAATAGATCGTTTCGTCAATCTTTGGTTTTAATTTCATAATAGCTTTCGAAATTGATCGTTTCTTCAGCTTTTGGTTTTTGTGTTACCAAAATATTCGAAACAGGTCGTTTTTTTCAATTTTTGGGTTTTGTTTGATCAAACTAATCAAAATGGATCGTCGCTTCAGTTTCTGGGTTTAGTGTTATAATACCTTTCAAGACAGATGGTCTCATCAATTTTTGTGTGTTTTTCTTTACCAAACTGGCCTGGAAATTTAGAATTTTATGAAATGGTTATCAGTTCACGTTGCAAACGCTCCGTATAAACCGAACACATCTTTACATTCGAGCACCAACAGCTTAATCTACATATTTAATAGCACAGCCTAATACCTCAAAAAGGCTGTCTCGTATACCTTTCCTTTCACTCTCGGCAAAATCATCCGTGTTTGGTTTGTGCTGGGCTGGATAAGACATAGCTGCAAATTCATGCAAAGTTTATTCATGGCTTCTTGGGAAGGCAACAAGCAAATCAAGCAGCGTCGCCCATGGAAGTCTTTGTGTTGACACTTTAGCTTTCTGTCAAAGAGGGAAAATTATGAAGGTGGTTTTTTACGGGTGTGTTTGTTTTGCGTTTTTTTTTCTGTGTTTGAATTTAATTGGGATGTGTGATTGTGTGTGGGATATTCTGGTACCTGGTAAAGGGAATGAGAAGATCATTACTTGAGAATGTTTGAAATTGCATGATGGCAATTATATATATGTATATATATATATATATATATATATATATATATATGTGTGTGTGTGTGTGTGTGTGTGTGTGTATGTGTATATATATATATATATATATATATATATATATATATATATATATATATATATATATATATATATATATTATATATATATATATAATAAGTCCACAAAATCCATTTTGCCAGTCTTAAGTCCCCAAAAAATAATAATAATTAATACAATCAAGTAACTAAAATCTTTGTGAGTATTTCCCACTGATTTCTACTGAAGAAAACATCTCAGAATACCCAATAAAACTCAGTATAAACTAGTATACCAAACAGACCAGATCAGAAAACTGTACAAAGGGACATTAATAATACAGCACATTCGTAGGCTGCAGCTTAAACTCCAGCCCAAATTTATGACTCTTGGGAATTAAGAGGCAGAAGGAACTTTCAAAACTTCATCTACCAAACTACTTAGGAATTGTAATATTTTTTCCTAAGTCAGATAAAAGGAAGATGTGAAAGTAACTCACTACTTATGTGTAGTTTGTTTCTCTTGAGGTTTGATTGTGTTCATGTCCGAATACGTACTGTTAGTGTTCTATAGAATTTCGATAAATGATAATTTTTCTTTCATAGTATTTTTTCGTGAAATATTGCGTCCTTTACGAATTTCGATTGAGTTCACAAATTTAATTTTTTTTCCATTTATATAACTTTTTCGCGAAATACATGTAGCTGTTTATAAACATGAATATGTGTAATTTCATTTTCGATGGCACTACTTAAATTGTACCTTTTTACGCTTGTTGGTATATGTTATTATAAAATATTAATAATCATCATTGAGATATATATATATATATTATATATATATATATATATATATATATATATATATATATATATATATATATATATATATATATATATATATATATATATATATATATATATATATATATATATATATATATATATATATATATATCCCTTTTCTTAATTCAGGAATGACAAAATGGCTGATATCACATACTGACCTGGTTCACAATTACAAGTGTTACATATGACAAGACAGTCTGTAATAAAAAACAGACACAGTAAAAGTAAAAAAAAGTCAACATTAGGAATAAAATAAAAATAACCAGAAAATATAAGAGAAATATAAAGATATATGAATGCAGGAAAACCTCAATCTGAAATAACCAACATTTCAAACCAGAATAGCTAGCGAGACTTAAGGCCACGATCTTTTAAAATTGCGTTCCGTCTATTTTTAAAATCCATAGAGACCAAACGGAGAGAGAGAGAGAGAGAGAGAGAGAGAGAGAGAGAGAGAGAGAGAGAGAGAGAGAGAGAGAGAGAGAGAGAGAGAGAGAATACTTGTTGTCTTCTTATTTTGGTGCCTCACGTTTAGCTCCTAAACTCCTTGAAACATTAGGCATAACGCCCACGCACCCCTATTTCTGGAAGCAATCCAGGCCAGGCAAAACTTCCAGGGCCGTTATGGTAAGTTCCGAAGCTGCTACGTTTATGTTGAAAAGCTTTTTCAGCGTTTGCAATTCACGGGTTGTTTACTAACAACGAATGTTTTTTTTTTTTTGGCCTCTTCGTTTTTCTGTTCATATTTAAAAATATTCTTATTTCGTGTCAGAATTACGAAGCTTTTTGTACTTCATAAAGTTTATTTTTTTAAACGACAGTACAGAAAATTAATGGTAAGATTTAATTTTGATATATATTTTTCCTAATATTATAGTTTAGAGTTTTTTATGTACAGCATGCATATATATATATATATATATATATATATATATATATATATATATATATATATATATATATATATATATATATACATATGTAACGCTGCGGTAAATAAGAGATCCGACATATCAGGATCACACGCTACCTGCCATAGTATTAAGCCGAGTACCTGACACTTTTCTGCATTCATATCTTGAGCACTGAAGCCCATCGACTACTTAAATACCCCTTAAAACTCCCCAGTAAACGTCCCCAGACGGGAAACACTGACGATGAATAAAGAAAAAAACTGTTCGGAATGGAAATAAATAGAGCAATTATTTCGCTTGACACGGCGTGTGAAACACATCCAAAACAGGAATCCAAAACAGGAATCCAAAACAGGAATCCAAAAGAGAAATCGAAAAAGAGGAATGGTCCTGGAGATTTATGAAGTAGCCGTAATGCCCCCCAGCTTTCTTTTCCCAAGGATACAGACTCTAATCTTATATAAGGAACCATTCGCCCCCTCTAAAAAAGGCTAAAAAAAAACACCGAAAATGGAAAACTCGTAGGTGTTGAGGAAGCGAATCTGTGGCAAGTTTCCAAACGTGGAAAAAATCAAATCAGGTGTTTCCTTCTTATTTTTTTTTTATTTCTTTTTTTTTTGGGGGGGGGGGGAGCCGCTCTCACGATTAGTTAAGAATGGATTTGGACCCATTTTGCTACTTTCAGGATATTTGGGTTTATTGGAATGAAAATAACTCACCGTGATGGATCAGTGTGTGCTTGGACGTTCGAAGTGATTCATTATTTTTCTCCTAAATAAAATAAAACTAATCTTAT